>NW_010133519.1:1348-13948 GCF_000699245.1 Pterocles gutturalis | reverse complement strand
CTGCACCAGACTGCCAGTGGGATCCCTCTCTCCTCACTCCTCCAACTGAAGCAATGCTAACAGTTTCCACGGTTGTCACATCTGAGAAAACTTTCCCACTTGACAGAGGGAAATCTGCGTCTCCCATCTTCTGTTTCTGTTATGTAACCTGAGTATCTCCCTGCCTTTTGGCCGGATTTTATAAGAACCCTGCCGTGCCTGCAGCAAAACAGAGCAGCTTGACTGCCTTATCTAGAGGGAACTCCTCAAAGAGAATTCACTTCAGGATGATCCAAATCCTTTTCACTAGTAGTAGCAAACAGTTGTTTACAAATTGCACCGCTAGATCCCACATCTCTGGATGTCTTAACAGGAGGAAGTGTGTTTACTGTGTGTTTCCCACTGAAATCAAGAGGGAAAAATGTTGATGAAATGGTTGGTTGACTCCCAGAACATGCTCTCCTTTGCCAAAAGGTGCTACTGTCACGCGAGCCATGGCTGGGGAAAGGCTTCTAGGCTCGTAAGTGCATCTGTCTGCATCTGCTCTGGCTGAAATAAAGAGACTAATACACAGCAGCTCTTGGTGAAATTCAGTGTTTTCTGTTATAGCGGGTTCTGTTACGTTTTTTGTGATTGTGTTTATTTAAAACATTTTGAAATATCTTTCAAAGCATATTATTGCCCCTAAACTGAATCTGTAAAAGGTGCAGCAGCATGACAATTTAACCCTATGCGATAACTTCACTCACAAAACTAAGAACTTCTACCTGTACCCCAGCAGAAAATGAGGCAGGTCTGACACTTCCTTCACCCTTAAATATATATAATGCATATACACAAAAGTTGTGCTGATATAGTGAGAACTTCAGTGTTAAAAATCCAGTTGCCAACGTGAGCTAAAGGTCTGGAACATGAAATAGTGTTACAATTTTTAGTTCCCTTGCTACGGCAAGGTGTTGGAGGTATGTGCTGGACTAGTTGTGGAAGTTTGGGCAATTTGCAGTAATTTTCTAGAAGAAGTAAACTGCTCTTTGGAGAAAACAATTTTTTTCATGTAAAATGGAAAGATGAAATTAGTATAGTGATGTTTGAGCTGGATCACATGCCTTTTAGATTTGTCAGAAGGGTAGCCTTCAGGGGACAGTGAGCAAGGCTGTTGTAAATGCTATGGAGTTTTGGCTGTATCTCTCTCATTTGTGCAACATGAAGTAGGATGCGAACCGACACTGACAGGCACTGCTGGACTCCGCTATGGTATAAATATGAGGAAATAACAAAGGACTGACTTGCCATATCAGCTCCTGCTTTGGGTGGCCTGTTCTGTTTTGTTCTTTTCCTGCTTTTAGTTCTCTCTCCCCCTGTCCTTGCTTTACCTCCTTGTCCATACGCGCCTTGGCTTCCCCGTAGGACCACTTGGCTCTTTGCCCTTGTTGCCACGGGTCCTGCAGGACCGCCCTCACTGCTTGCAGCACCCCTTCCACAGCTAATTCTCCACTAGCCCCCACAGCTTGCCTTTCCCAGTTGCCGATCTTGTGCTCTTAGCACACACCCTGCTTCTTAATACTTCGTAACGCACCTTCCTTCCCCTGACATCGGGGCTGCTTTCGCCCCATGAAAGCTTCTCCCCGTCGCCATTCCCCACGTGCCTGCCAGAGCCTGCTCCACACCGCCTGCAGCCGTTGGTGCCCTGCCGCCTCCTCAGCCATTTCTGGGTCTTCCCTGTCTGCTCCTCGCCCGCCACCACCAGCCACTCCATCCCAGGGTGCTCCCAGCTCTGTCTCCCCTGCTGCCATCTTTCTTTTCTTCTTTTAACCAGCTTGTTTCAGCTTTAATTTCCAGATAAACCATCTGCAGCTGCTCTTCTCATCTGTCTGCTATTCTGGTCCCTTAGGAAACCTCTCGCTCATTCTCTCTCCTCCCACGTTCGGGTCTCCTCTCAGCCCTGGGGTTTGTTCCCACCTTGTCAGTGCCTGTATTCTGCTGCCACCATCCAGGTGCACAGGACCTTCTGGCCCCGTGAGCTTCGTGTTAAACGCAGTCACAGTGCACAGAATGGCTGGGGCTGGACAAAGGTCAAATTCCTCTTTCGCTTTCCTTCTTCAGGGCCTTCAGGCCAGATCTTCAATGAGCTCTAGATGCTGAGTGTGGTACTTGGCAGGGAGTATGGGCTCTCTGGGAGCCTGCCTGGTGGCCTGGGGGTGATAAGGATCGTAGAGTCATAGAATGGTTTGGGTTGGAAGGGACCTTAGAGATCATCCAGTTCCACCCCCTGCCATGGGCAGGGACACCTCCCACTAGCCCAGGTTGCCCAAAGCCTCATCCAGCCTGGCCTTGAACCCCTCCAGGGATGGGGCATCCACAGCTTCTCTGGGCAACCTGGGCCACTGCCTCACCACCCGCACAGTGAAAAATTTCTTTCTAATATCTAATCTAAATCTACCCTCTTCCAATTTAAATCCATTACCTCTTGTCCTGTCGCTACATGCCCATGTAAAAAGCCCCTCCCCATCTCTCCTGTAGCCCCCTCCAGGTACTGGAAGGCCGCTCGCTACAAGCCCCCCCTGGAGCCTTCTCTTCTCCAGGCTGAACAACCCCAACTCATCTCCAAGGATGCAGCTGGGGTGAGGCACTTCGCATGAGAGAGTGGAGAGGGGCGTCTCTGTGCCTGTCCTCCACAGGCAGGCTTGACTGTCATCTCGGTGGCGTGTCCTGCAGCAGCATGGCTAGCAGCTGGCCCTGGCTGGGAGAGAGCAGCCCTTAGCTGCTCCTTGACTCCCATACCCCACGGGAGCTTCTTGTCCCCCCACAGACCTTCAGTCCCTGCTGAGCACGCAGCCAGGAGCCCTGCGCATGTGTTTAGCTCCCTCCTCTTCTGCCTCGGCACTGACATCGCCTGGCCAGTGCTCTGCCTGTGAACTGCAGGGCAGAACTGTCAAAACCACCTCTCCCAAAAATAATCTCTGCTTCAGAGCCTGGAAAATGTGACAGCTCATTTTCATATGCAGAGCAATGCGGTGGGTGTCTGAAAGCAGCTGAGGCTGAGGGGGTGGCCAGGGAAAGGCAGCTCTGAAATGGCAGGAAAGTGGCAGCCAGGGAACACGAGAGGAGGGATGGAAGGAAGGACGGACAGAAGGGGGCAAACAGAGAATGAGGAGAGGGCAGAACGAGGGCCGGAGGCAGCAGATGGAGAGTTCAGGGCAAGAGAGGGCTGTGCAACGTGGGGCTGTTCTCTTTGCCCTGGCACGCCTACTCTGCTCATGTTCATTTATTAATAATTGGAAAAGTGTCTCTGCTGCTGCAGACAGCAGTTGCAGAGCTTTATGTATCAGATAACCGGGGAGGTGGAGCATATAATCAGCAACAAGGCAGCTTATCTCCTTTTTTGTCTCCTTGAAGTTCTTTTCCCTTCTTCTTCGTACCCCATTTTCCTCACACATCCCCAGCGTTAGGAAAAAAACCTGCTTTGTCCTGCTTCTGCAGTAGCTGATTAGATCAACAGGTGAAAACCAGAACTTAATTGTCATTAAACTTCAGTCTATGCATTTCAGTTTGCTTTCCCAGACTGCTTGCCACACAGAGCGAGTCCTGTTTGGCTGGCGGCGCTGTGTTCTTCCCCAGCCCGACCAGATGCTAACCCCAGTTTCTGTGTACGTGCATTTTACCCAGTATTGCTCATGGCCCTTTCTCTCCAGAGCATTCGTGGCTGTTCCTGAGTCACCGCAGTTCCAGTCCTGCCGTGCCTGCTCAGCATCATTCAATGGAAGGCTTCAGAGGCTGTTAGCAGCTCTGATATTTGCACTGCTGCCGTAGGAGACAGCCTAGCAAGGGGGAAAAAAAACCTCAAACACCACTAATGAAGTCTAGAAGAGGTAAGAGAAACTTCTTTCTGGAAAATGAGCAGGTTTCAGTCTGATTTTCTCAGCAATCACTGGAAGCAGCTTGAAGGATCACTGTCACTTCACTCAGTTTCCCAGAGAAACTGGGGATGTGGTTTTACGCTGCCCAGGAGAAAACGGACATGTCTGGGTTTTTCGTTGGGAAGATGTTTAGGATTTTGACTTCTAAGAGCTTGTGGGTTATTTATGTATGCCTATTAACACTGTATCTGAAGTTTAAATTTCCCAGAAAACCACTTAGCCAGCCTGCAGGTCATATTCTTCTGATGTGGAAAGCTAAAATGTCATGGGATCGGGAAGATAAATTAGGGAAGAGAATTGGCCACATGGCTGGTAAATCCCTGGCCAGCTGTGTAAGCGCAGTCTAGGCACTGAGGCTAAGTCAGGAGAAACTCCCGTCTCCTGCATTTCACCCTGCTCATAGGAAATACAGCTCTCTTATCTGTGGCTTATCTCAGCTTTGGCATGCGGAATTAAGAAGGCTTTTTAAGTTGCTCCTTTATCCTAAACTCTTGGCTTCCATGTACTAATAAGCAAGAGCAATTTTCCACTTCTTGTGATGGGACATCAAGGGGTGATTTAACCTCTGATGTTAGCAGTATAGCTGCTTCACGGAAAGCTGTGGGATAGACCGTTATTTTCGTCAGATCAGAAAGAACCTAGGCTGGTAAATGGTTGCTTTAGTGTCCACTAAAGATTGTGAGAGGTTTTATATTCAATTCCTTCAGTGCAGGATCAGGTTGTGTGCCAGCCAGAACTTTCCGCAGGTCCTGTGGCTGTCACAAGAGCTGTGTTTCTTCTCAGGACACTGGACAGGACAATGGTACCGACTGCTTCCCATCTGTCTTTTTGGAAGGGCAGCCAGAGCGGATGTCTGGCCATCTCAAACGAGCCAAGCTGCATACTCGCTGCGTGTCTTGGTCCAAGAAATCCTGGGAATTCTCCATAGTGGAAATCAGGAGTTAATATTGGAATGATTTGTTGATTCTTTCCGTGTAGATCATGCTTCCTATTTCACTTCACACGGTAGGACCACGTGTTTATTTTTGTTTAGTATCTTGTGTGGTCTCTCTTCACTCGTGCAGTGCTTTGTTGATACCTCCAGGAAAGGGCAACATTGTTGGGTCCTGTGCGTGACATGGAGATACGCCATTTCACAAGAACACGGGTACCTTTGGAGGGCTGTGGAAGAGTACAGCAAAGTGGCATTGTTTATTTGCAGGCAGAGCTTAGAAAATATCCGAAAACACAGCTGAGCACCTTTTCTGCTTGCAAGGATGACATACAGGTCTGTGTATTCCACCACTTTGAATGGTGTGATTTTTCTGTTCAGAGTTTTCCTGGTGTCATGATTTATTTAACTATTTAGTATAAAATCTAACTGATCAATCTGAATTTCTGCTAACAAAATCGGATACTTAGAAGCTGAACTGTCAGCCAGTAAGATGAGAAGGAGACAGCCTCTAAGCGTTGTAGAGCGAGCTTGTGCAGCTAACAAAGCCACCTGTGCGTGCTACGATCAGATAAATGTTTTTCCTGGTGGAAGCTTAGAAACATGTTTGTGTGCTTTTCCGTGCCAAAACAGAATTTACTTGTTACACAGTGACATAATGGCTCCTGTGTTGCAAGAGTTCCCCTGATGGGCTAAATCCTGGACATACACACGAAGGAGATGAGATGGTGGTGTGACCACATCTCATGTGACGGATCAATACGGTGTGGAAGTCAGCCGGGACAGCTTTGCCTTTCCTCCTAACACAGGTAACAGTTGCCTTTCCACGCCTCCCATTGTAAGTATTTTGATAGAAGTCATGTGAACAAAGGGCCTTCTTTTCTTTAAGCCTACCTACCTTTAATAATTTTTGACCTATTGACTAGGTTCAGCCCCATATGGCAGATGAGGCAGAGATGTTAATAGCTCCTGCAATGTTAATTTGCTGATGCTAATACTTGATCCCACCCTCACTGCATACCTGACAGTTTATATTCAAGCAAGCAAATAGCCTCTGGATAGGAAAATGCAGGTGCAGAAATGCAGGTAGCATGTCCTCCATACAATACAGACTAAACTGCATCCAGTGGGACTGCCTGCACCCAACACGCTCCCGCCACACGTGTCGGCAGGTCCTGAGCTCTCCCGTACCCCGTGGCTCACATACCGTCACCTCGGGATCATGGTACAAAACACAGCACTGGTGTGCTGTTAGGCAATCTATTCGCTATTTGTAATTGATTTCTTTTTCCTTAAGATGTCACAGGAGCTAAGGGCAGAGGGCACACTTGAGGAACCCGAGGAGATCAAGCCCTTGTGTCTCATTCAAAGACATGTCACGAGAGTCACAGCTTTGCTGCTCGGATAGGCTCTTGGCAGCAGTGTAAGTGTTGAGCAATACTACTTTATATTTTTAAAACAGGAGCCTATGTGGAAGCCAGCTTTGGTGCTGCTCAGTGCAAGGATCTCTGCTGTGATCCATGTGAGGGGCTGCAGAGGAGATCTCTGTTTACTCTCCAGATGCACAACGTGCAGAGACGGTGTTGGCTTTGTCAGAGACCAAAGGGAGGGAATCCCCGTCAGCAGGGTTGCCCTCATGACCAGAAAATCTTGCCCAAAGATTTTCATCAGGTGTGCTAAACCCCTGGGCTTTGCACATCCCCATGGAGTGGTTTAGCTGGAGATTGTGCAGGTTATGCAAGGTGCAGCCCACCCCAAGCACCTGCATGGCAGCAGGTTGCCGGCATCTCACCGCTCCCTGAGTTCTCCTCTGGGCAGCTCTGTTCCTGCAGCTCAGTCTTGGGGACATGCCCTCAGCCCTGCCGCTCCCCATGGGAGATGGTAGACACTTTGGTCCTGCAGCTCACTGTTGGAGAGTCACCTCTGTCCTGTAGCTCACCCTTGGAGACGTGCTGCACCTTGCTCCCACAGGTGTTCACACCACAGGAGCCACAGGGACAAGGGACCCTGTGGGCCCTGTCCAAGGTGACATGCAGAGTGGCACCCTGACATCATGGAAGCTCTCTAGAAGAAGAGGACACTGGCTTGTCCATAGTAAACAGGGCACAATTTCCCGATAGGATCTGTGCTGCAGGCTGAGCCCGTGGAGCTGGTCACGGTACCCGCAGCTCTGCGGTGATTGCCAGCCTCCAAAGGGTGGTGGCAGCTCTCCAGTCCGTTGAGATGGGGACCCAGCGGGTGATGTGCCAGAGTTAAAGGGCTGGCAGGCAGCCTTGGGAAGACCTCATCAATCCACACCCGCCTGTGACTGCTGTCTCCCTGGTCCAAAGTCTCCTCTCCCCGAGGGGAAGAAGGGATGGTGGATGAGTGCCTGGAAGGCTGATGCCTGGGCATCCATCTGTTGGAAAGCAGCCACAGAGGGCTGTGGAGGGTGGCCTGTGCTAGCAAGCGCGTTGGCCCAGAAGGCTGAGGAGACCTGGGGAGGTGGGCAGTGTGCTGGCATGCTCCTGCTCATCTTTTCCGTGGGTGCAAATTATCTGCTCCAAAGGGCCCTTGTTGTGAGCCGCTGGGAAGCGAGCCAGCTTGTGCTGTTTGACCCTGGCCCAAGGTTCTTCTCAGGGAATATAAATGTACCCAGAGTCACTAAGGGTGGAGTTCATCTAAGATTAGGTGCTTATAACACAAGCCTCTGTTTTTATAGCTCTTTTTATGGTCAGTGGAGTGCTGGTAGATATAAACCCCAGGGTTTGGGCACGTTTCATTTTTCCCTGATGTTGCATGGATCGCACTCTGAGCTCCATTGGCTCCATCCCTTGTGGTGATGGCTGGGCAGCTACCGCAGGTGGGTGAATCCACAAAGCAGGTGGAGCAAGGTGAGGTGGATCCCCCCACGAGCGCCTACAAGGCCAGTGAGAACCCTCAGCTGGGCAGATGAGAGTCTGATGGAGGGATGGTCTGAGCAAGCCCAGGCCTGCCTGGTTTATGGCTGCTTGGCACGCAGGTGTCCGCGTGCACGGCTGCAGCTCGGACACAGCACGGACTGCCCTTTGCTGCCAAGAGACTTGGGTAAAAACTGTGGGGAGAGAGGAGATACTGCGATGGGGACTCAAATTTAGGAGAAGGTGAGGAAGCCTGATGATCTTGCGGGGGCACCAGGGAAGTGAAGAGGAAGGGATGCTGCAGCTATTGAGATGGGGCACACAGAGGACAGTTTCAGACCCTGCAGGGAACCAGGCTCCCCTTGGTTGCCTTTATCCTGTGTCAGAAGCTTCTGGTTTCCCCTGTTCCCGCTCGATGTGGCAGCTGACTGTCGCTGTCTCTCGGAGGTTTGCTCTGCTGAGGTGCAGCAGCTCTGTTCTGCTGGGTTTTTAGAAACACACTTGTTCACCAGGAGCCTCTTCTTAGACCCTCAGGTCTGTCTCTTTGAGTGTAGACGGGGGGTCAGAGGCTTTGTGATCGCTGTGGTTGTCAGAGCTGATTCAGAAGTGTAGCTTGTATTTTAAAATAATTTTTAAAATGTTAGAAGAAGGTTTGCATATAACTAGTTCTGTTCTCCCAGGCAAAAATTGGCATTCTTTTCTCACTACTTCAGGAATGTTTGGTTTTGTGAAATATTTTCTCTTTCAACATTTTTCTGGTATTTTCCTGTTTTGAGGTGGGTTTTGCAGGTATGCTCTATTTCTGCACCAAGAGGAATGGCCGGAGCTTGACCGACGCGTTCATTGTCAGCGTGAGCTTCCATGAAGCCCTGTCACAAGTGCTGTTGGAAAGTAACTGCCTGGTTTGCAGTAGTGGCAGGGCAAAATGGTTCTTGCAAAATACTATTTCATCTCCCTTTGTTCAGGGACTGAAAATGCAGATATTGGGCAGAAGGAAAGAGAGTGTGATTCCGCAGTTGTTCATCCCGGTGCAATGAACTGTGCAAAGCCTGCAAGGCGGAATGTGAAAGAGAGATCTCTGCCAGAACAAAGCTTGCATCCCGTTGTTGGTTTCGAGAAGCGCTCCTGAAGACCATCTTCATTTATTTGATGGCACCAGTTGTAAAAGAAACATTGATGTTGTAATGTTTGTATGTGTACATGTGTTTGTTTTGCAGCTGGAACAATTTCAGCTATCAGAAAACAGCTCCATCCCGCTCTGTGCGGCGAGGATCATGCTCTTACCAGGAGCTGCCTTCAGAGCCCTTCCAAAAAAGGACATTTCCAGCACCAATGTGAGTGTGAAGGGAACAGAAAGCAGTGAATGAGGTTTGAGAGGTTCATGTCACCGACCTTCTGTGGGCACATTTTCCACCCTTTTGTTCTGCTGTGGATTCAGGCTTCTACCCAGGTGCGCAGGCAGCAGATGCCGTCCCCACGGATCCTGTTCACCATCAGCCAGCACTGGCTGGGGCCGGCGCTGGAACGTGAGTGCGGGAGGACGGGTGGAAGCCCTGTCACTTCCTTTGTCCTCGGAAGGCTTTGATGTTAACCTCACATTCAGGTCACCCTCATGGGACTGTGTAGGGGTATAAGCTGTAGCATGCAGTTCTCTGGAGCAGGTAACATCCGTAATTCTCCAGGAGGCTTTGCTGCTCCTCAGTCAGACCACCTAGGGAGGAGAAGTCCTGGGAACTCCTAACGCTGGTGTGACACCCCCTGCTCCCCCAACCCGGTATTTTCTGCCCTGTGTGGGCCGTGTTGTCACACATCATGAGTCTCATGTCATAGTTTGCATTTGTTTCCTTACGTGCAGTGAATTAAAGCCTCAGATTTCGTGTAAAATCAACTAGAGGCATGGTGAGTGCTTACAGTCACGGTGACATGGGGGATACACTGTCCCAGTCAGCATCCGTGTGGAAGGCAAAGCTGAGGCACCAACGTACGTATATGTAAAATAACGCCGTGTCTGGAAAGCATCTGATAAACTAAGGAAACACAGCCCAGCATCCCATGCTGAAGGAAGCTTTATGGATCATGATCAGGATGACGCAGCAAAGCTGTGTTTTTTAGGAGCAGACCTCTGCGTGGCCTTATATGCCCAGACCCCCCTCCCCTCTTTGAGGTGACTGTCAATGGCACGGGGTCTGGCCAGCCCAAACTCACAGGGTGTGGGGGTCTGTTTGCTTACTGCAGGGCTGTTTGGCAACTCTGGGTGAATGCCCTTCAATAATCCTGCTGGCAGTGGGTGTTGGAGAGCTCGAGGCTTTAGAAACTTTTGGGTCAAATTTACTCTTGTTAAATAAACAATGAGAATTGATTAGATCATATGTCAGACAAACCGAGCACTCTTTCAAGTACCGCAGCTCATTTGAGTTCATTCTAATGTATTTATATACTCGGAGTCCCTTGAGATAGTTGCTTTGGTGAAAGAAGTCTTTTACTCATGCAACTCTGTACACTTCTATAGGCATGGCCTTGTGCACACAGATAGGAGGATTTTCAAGGCTGCTTAAAGGATTTGGATGCTCTCTCAGTTTGGTTTAGTTGCAGACTTGAATCCCTTAGGCAGATTTGAAAATCTCAGCTATAATTCTTTGCTTATTTTAGTACATCGGGGCAAGACCTTTTCCCTGTTAAAATAATTTCTAAGTACTCCTTTCTTGCTGCCATAACATACAAATAAAAATGTGTTTAAGTGGAATTTTAAGAAGCATTTGTTTCTCTAGACAAAGCCATTTATCTTCGTCACCTGCTGTTTTGTTTACTGAGGAAGTCCTTAAGTCACAGCCTGTCTGTATTTCGTTCTGAGGAGGGTAACGAGGAGCTTGTCGGAACTAAGCACACAGATTTATAACGGCCTTATATTTTGATTATTTATACAGCTTCACTGTCCTGGTAAAGTTTTCTCATCTTAAATCTTTCTGCAGGACAATTGCGTATCAGATGGATGGCAGGACACCACCAAACTGCCCAGTGCGATACCCACACACCCCCTGGGCACAGAGGTGCTGGTTTGCAGCCAGGAGCGCACAGGGTGTTCAGAGCCGGTGGGTGAAAGGCTGCGGGGCCACGTGCGCTCTGTTTACGTGGGGCCCAGCGGGAAGCTCTCATGTTGCACGGGCAGTTTTGTTCGGGCAGGAAGAGGAGAGCACAGCCTGGCTCCGTGGTGCTTCCCAGGGCGCCTTGTTCCACTGATCTGGGGAATTTGCTTTTCCTCCGAGTGAGCACGAGACTGGCTGTGCTTTAAGCACGCATGAAGGAAGATGGGAATTGAAGGGTTTAGGCAGGTTTTTAAACATGACTTTGCCTTCCCTACAAGTGTTGAAATGGCACAGACCTTAGATTTTGTTTTGCTTGCAGGTGCTGGAGATGATGCAGGTGTTTTCTTAAAGAAAATGCTCACAAACCGTTGTCCCCAGCAGCTTATCGAAGGCTTTTTGCCCCCGTTTCCTGTCCAGCTTCAGGAACAAGAGCTGACAGGTCAGACTCCGAGCCCTGGAAGGTCCGCATGCCCCACGGCTGCTCCTGCAATGGGAAGAGCTGCATTCTCACACGGGGTAGCGGAGCCTGGCATGTGGCCCCGGTGTCACTCAGGAGAGGAGCCTGTGGCTGTCCCAGGGGTCCGTGGTGCCTGCCGTGGGTGTAAGCCCCTCTGCACCCCCCGCCCCGTGTCACCAGGCTGAGGAGGTGGCCCCTCTGCGTGCCCCAGACAGGCTCTGGTGCAGCCCCACCACGATGAGGAGTGTCCAGAAGCTCTTCTCCACCCTGGGTGGGAGAGATCTCTGCAGTGGGCTGAAAGCAGGCACCGGGAGTGACAGCTCAGCGGCCGCGTCCGTCCTCCTTCAGGAGCGCCTGCAGACACAGTTACTCATCCACAACTCCTGCCAGCTCCGGAGATGCCTCAGGGAGACCGGCAAACCACCACGTCACCCTCCTCATGTGCTCTTTGCAGGCACAGGACAGCCTGTGAACCGCAGCAAAAGGACCTTTTGGAAATCTATTGCGAAACCCCCTGATCAGGGGATTTTAAAAAACCAAACCTAGAATGATTTAATAGGCCTGTCCCGGCTCATCCTGTCTGGTGGTTTATGGACAGCACAGAACCTTCACGTGAATTAGGAACTGGGTACCAAGCCGAACACTAACCCTTCATCTGGAGCTTCTGTCAGTTTTCTGGGCAACAGCCTAGTGCAGAAGCTGAATATTTCGAGTTCTTTGAAAAAATTAACAAATCTACTTAATTCTGAAACAATGCCTTCTGATTTGGTGTCAGCCAAGCTCCTGTTTGAGCTTGGCTTATTCCAGACCAGGCTGCTTTCTATGCTGGGATGCCTGTCCTCAGCTTCACCCTTCCACTGAACGCCCTGTCTGAGACCCTGCTCCTGGGACCTGCAGTCCTTCGTCCAAAATTAAAAATGAGACAAATAACCTTCGATCTTGTTTGAGTACATAACCCGTGAGAAGCTGGGAACTGTACTGGGTAGAGAAATGACTCAGAAGCATCCCAAAGCCCAGCATTATGTGTGTGTGCACAACACAGGTGGGCACAGAGAGCTTGCGAGACAACGTGCTTCAAGGTGGAGTTGCTGCAGTAGGAGACAAACCCCAGCAGCTCAATGTCACCCGGGTTTGGGGGTTCTTAGGTAGTATGAAAAAGTTCACACACAGAAATAAAACACAATCATATGGGAAGAGGCCCAGGCACCCTCCGGGTGCCCACAGTGCCCAGGGCAGCGCGTGGGGCAGCGGGGCTCAGCCTGCGGCACGGGGCTCTGCCCCCGCTCCCGGGAGAGCCGGCTGCTTTGCGGGGCAAGGGGCTGTCACGGACTGCAGGAGGGTCTGGGACGGCCGG
>NW_010133519.1:681-963 GCF_000699245.1 Pterocles gutturalis | reverse complement strand
CCTGAGCTGCCGGGTCCGCTGCTCGGCTGTGGCTGCAGTGCAGGGCTCTGCAGGGCAGAGAGTTGCCTCATGGTTGCCAGTGACTGCTTGGGCCAGGAGTGGCTTTGTGTGGCCACCCGGAGCCACAGCCCTGTGTGCTTGCAGCCCCGTGAGCGGCAGCAGCAGAGCAAGGGCTGAGCACCGAGCCTGGAGCCAGGGCTGTGCGCGGGCAGCGGGCAGTGAGGGGGCTGCTGGGCTTCGTGTGCCTGCCCCTCGACAGCTGGGCTGCGCCCGGCTCCTCTT
>NW_010133519.1:0-561 GCF_000699245.1 Pterocles gutturalis | reverse complement strand
GGTGGGTGCGTGAGGGTCCCGCTGCAGTGAGGGTCCAGCTCTTCAGGCGCTGGGAGAGCCCCTGCTCCAGGGAGATTGCAAAATGGATTTGGCAGGAGCAGAGGAACAGTGGCCAAACTGTGCTCAGCTAAGCCAGCTGTGCTCCGCAGATCCTCCACAAGCTACCAAACAAAGAGCCCCTTTGGGAGCTGACTGGGACTGGGAATCCCTCTCCTGTCCCTGCCTTTCCCCTTTTTGGGCACCCCAGCCCTGTCCCTCCTGCCCCGGCAGGAAAAACTGTGTCGTGGTTCCAGAGGGTTTGGCCGGAGGGACGAGGGGCCGGGGCTGCCAGGGGAGCAGCGGCCGAGCCCGAGGGGCTCTCCTCCCCAGGGGACTCCCTAAAGCTGCCTGGAGAATGTTTTAAAAGCAAACTTTTCAAGGCGTTGTCTGGCCTTCCTCTAGCTAGTGAGGAGAAAAAACCCAACCCTGAAATTCTATTCTGGTCTTGCGTGTGTCTCAAGTGGAAAATTTCAGCGGAACGGACTGAGGTTGGCAGGGTTAAGGGAGGTGAGGCCCGGCTGC
>NW_010133518.1:0-6223 GCF_000699245.1 Pterocles gutturalis | reverse complement strand
ATATAATAGTTTCATATCTTATAGAAAGTACAAAGGAAATGTTTTTGTTTCTGCATTGCTGAATTACGTTTTCCTTTTCCTACCTCCCAAAATTTTAATTTTTAAAGAATATTAGACTTCTAGTCTTACAACTGTTTTTTTCATATCAGAATTTTCTGGAGAGGGGCAATTCCCACTGCTGTTCCAGTCCTGCTGGTTTTATGTTTTCTGTTCTTCATTTGTGCTCGCAGTTTGTTTCTGAAAATAATTATATTTCATATCATGTCAATGTAATGACAGCACAACTACCAACAATATTAAAAACCCACAACTGCTGATAAAACTTGCCATCACTTATCAGTATTAAAAGGAGCAATCACTGATCACAATAAGGAAACCTGCTGTCAAGCCCTAAAGGAGCTGGCGTAAAACTTCTCAGGTGCTCCCGTATGTGCCAGGAAGAGAAATCAAGAGCTGCTTGAAGAGAAAAGAGAAAGGAAAAGGAGAGAAGAGAGAGAGAAAAGTTTACAGCAAGTCAGCAAGGATTTTTTCAGCACCCTTTGGATCCTGGGACGAGTCTGTCCTTGAGGAGTCTGTCAGTCTCTGGGGAGTCCTCAGATGCTGGGTGCACGGCTTCTCTTTGTCTATTCACCTTTCACAACCAAAAGTTGTCAGGTCTGGGCCTAACTTTCTCCAATGAGCATGGGAAGCACTGGGCCTTAATAAGCACAGGAAGCAGAGAGGAATATTTCCTGAATAAATGAGAGGGGGAAGGGTAGCATGAAACCTTTCAAGTGATTGGGTGGGTGGTGGTGCAGCCCCTGTATCGGATGAACTTTTGCTGAAGTTTCTTTGTTGGCGCCTTGGAGCTGGGGGCAAGGACCTTGTTAAGCAAAAGTTTGTCCTTGGTTAGTGAGGGGAGTAAAGCCTTTGGTGTGTTCTTGGCTTCTTCTTATCAGCAAGGAAGAGAATTATTGCCTGTGGCCTTTTCCAACCAAGATGTCTCAGACAGCCCAAGGCCTCCCCTTCTCCGGGCCTTTGACAGGCAGCCAGTCCTTTCCAGTCAGGTGTTTGCAGAGCTGGGGTGGTGTTGGTGCAGTTAGAGCAGGTCTGAATTCTGGCATTGGGAGCTTTGGCAAGGAGGTGGGTCTAGATCAGATCGGGTTCTAGATTGATTTATGGTTCTAGAGCATGCTCTATATCAGGTTCAAGATAGCTTGAAAGTTCTAGATTGGGTTCTATATTGGTTAGAATTAAAAGATTTAAAACATTTTTCTTAGTAGTTTTCCCAAACATCCACTGGCAGCAAGAAAATGGTGTGATTTTTAGATCTTATGTTCCAGTCTGCACTTGGGTAAGAAATAGGTGGTGTGTGTTCAATCCTCCAGTTTCATCAAGAAGGGGTCTAATTAAGTTATTTTAATCATACAGCTTCCCGTTCAGTTTCTGATAATGCCCAGGTGGGATGACTTCAAGGAATATCCTTTCAGGGGTTTGTTGAGGTAAGTGAGGATAAGATTTTTACATTTAAAGAAAAGAACAGTGATTCTTATATAAAAGGATAATTCCTTGCCATCCCTAACCTCTTCCTGCTCTATAAAGGTCACTCTCATGTAACATTGTCATTCTGAACTGGAGCACAAAAATACCGCACTGCTTTGATAACATGAATCAAGGTGCTCTTGTAGGTAAGAGATCATTGCAAGCTTGCTGTACTTCATTAAGCTAGTATTCTTATTCTGTCACCCTGTTTAATCATTTTCCCTACCCAGTGAGAGTGTTTTAATGTTTGCTTTCTTCTTCTCGCTTGTCTCAATTTCAAGCTTTTTCATCACTCTTAGTATCAAGACTTACCATTTTACAGCAAAGAATAATCACATAATTGCCACAATTTTAAATAGTTCTGTTGTAATTTCTTAAATTATTTTTAATTTAGCAGGGCTGTAACTTCCCTGTGTCATAAAAACACTCACTATAATATCCTAATCTAGAAATTAATGTTTGAGAGTAACTGAAGAATTATTTATTCTCTATTCTTCTCCAAGGCCAGCAGTCTAATGATCCTATCTCTTTACTGACTAAATAGAAGCATTGCATCCTGGAAACATGCCTTTATTGCGTACTAATTATGTGCTTTTTTCAGCATGGCGTGCAGCTATGAGAAATATTTCCTTGTAAAATGATTCATGTGATGTGCAATTAAATATCCACATAATAATTATATACCGGCACTGAGTTAATATGAGCATTAGGTAGCATTGAGCTGTTACTGATTTTTAGATTACTTGCTACCTGAAAATCCTTCCGTTAAAGTTTGACAACATGTAGTGCATTTTCACAGTTCCTTAAACCTGGTAATTTCTTTCATTATACAGATATTATTAACTGATGAGAGCTGTCCTAGGGAAAAACAAAGGGAAGGGGGTATTTTTATAGGAATATTCATTTCTGAATGTTAGTTGTTCCCCTGAATTGCTGTAGGGCTGATTTCCATTTCCAGATGAACATACAAGAAAGCTGTAAATTTTTCCCAGAAAGTTCTGTGGTCAGACTCACTGTTAATGTAAATTGTAGCTCTGCTGATTTAGTAATATGCTTAGAGTGAAGTTGACAACTGATTTTTATTTATCCTTCTGTGGCGTATCACACACAATTGGCTTGTTGTGATGGAAAAGGGAAGGTAACATGGCATCTCAACTGTGCCATCAGCAGAGAGCTACAGGAGACAGGCAGGTTGTGAAGACCTTGAGCCAAAACTGGGGAATCCATTTGCCTAAATGCAGCTCTCAGCCCTCTTCCCCTTCCCTTGCCAGGAAAATGCTGGCAGCAGAGCTGCTTCCACGCCTTGTTCTCTGTGGTGTGAGCAGGGCAGCTGTGCCATGTGGCTGGTGAGACAGCGATGGCAGTCTCCAGGTGGGCTCTGACTCCTGCTCTATGAAAGATTAACATTTCTGAGATCTGTGTCTAATACATAAATTATTCACAGAGCTATGTCACATAAAGGTATGACTAAGCTCATCTTACAGCGTTGACTTCAGTTGCTTCTTCTTTTACAAGAGGGCTGTTGACGATTCCATACTGAGAAAGGGGGAAGTACTAGCACATGATCAACTTTCCTCTCCATTAAGTTTATGCACTTTGGCTTCACTTTACAGTGCACAGCATGGTGGAACAGAGACTCCTATAGAGAGTGCTGTTACTTTTGCATAGCCTATACTGCTGGTATGGTGAAACACGCTAGTGAAAATTTTTAGAAGTCCTTACTGCCTTGGAGTTCACTAAAAAAATTTCAGATAAAGCAATGATAATTCAAAATAAATTTAACTGTTCTGTTCATTAAAAGATCCTGATGAAAACTTTTTAAACCAGTAAGTTCAAAATTAGGCTAAGATTCTGTCCAGGGTGTATTACACCAAAAGAAGAGAAAAGAATTGCAATTAATTAAAGATGGAACTTCTGTACTAATTTCTGTGTTTCTAATTTATTGCACCTTGTCATGCCTTAATGGTTTTTACATTTTTAAATTTAATTCTTCCATTTCAATTTTAAATAAATTAAACATTTTATGGAAAACTATAAGCTTCAGCCTACATACATCAGGACCATAATGATTCCTCACAGCAATTTCTAAGTGGGTAGGTATGTTTGTTTTATGATGTGATCTTTATTTTGCCCATTTGTAACAATGCTCAAGAAATCTTGTTCTTCTGAGAATGTATTGCTTTTAAGCATGGCTTATTAACAATTAGTGTGTGAAGTTATTTCAGAGTAGGAACAAATTGATGTATGTAGTGCAAATTCAGAATGTCTCAAAGCCAGTTTTGGAAGATGGATCTTCATTCGTCTTGTCCCTTGAGTCTTTACACACCTGCTAACAGCACTTGACAGTGGTTTTCTGTTCCTTTCTTCTCTCTTTTCCTGTTAAAAATTGATCATAGGGATTTGTAAAAGGAACAGAGCTTCTTCCAAGTGCCAAAGAATGTATTGATAATAATGTCTGTTATACTTGTGTTTAAAAAAAAGAAAAAAGTTATCTACAGTTATACAGGGGTTACAACAAAACATCCTCCCTGATGATAAAACAATCTACAGGACAGACAATAAAATTCAATTTTAAAATTTGATTCTTGCTTGCATTCAAGTTCTGTACAGTTTTAATCACTGCTTTCCTCTCTTGGTATCTATGTTTTGGGTAAAGAAGTGAATGATTAATGCTAACGTTTTCTATTTATTTTAAAGTTTGTGTGGTTTTGCATCCAAGAGCTAAATTTTGTAATAGTATACCACTGTTAATATGTTAGCGGGCAATTTAATCTTCCTTCTCCCATGCTGACTAAAACCATTATACAAAACAAACATATACCATAGTGACAAGAATCACATGGAGTTAAACTTACTGATTTGTTTCTGTTAGCAAGAATATAATGCAAATATTTTCAAAAGTGAAAAGGAAAGAAAGGAGGAGGGGTGGCCCAGTCAGTAAAATACTCCATACGAATCAAATCTGTTGATAATAATTCTATTACTTTTTCTTTTCATTGCTTAACATACCACTCATTAAGTTTCTATTCAGGAAGACTAATTCTGTATTATTCAGTGAAAATTATTCATAGGTATACTATACGTTCTTGGATAGGAACAGCATTCCACCTTCTCTGATGAGCACCTTATTGTTAATCTTGGCAGTACTGGTCCTGGATGAGGAGACATCAAATGGCTTAGGACAAAGTGGAGGAGTTTCAGGAGAATGAGAAGGGTCATCTCATCCCCAGCAGCCAGCCTGGGACTCTATGCTGTTTGCAGAAGGTAACAGGTTTTAAATCCTCTTAGAGAAAAGAATTGAACTGTGATTTCCAAATGACTTCTAAGTGCTTTAACTGTAAAACTGATAAAAAGAGAGATATAAATACATATAACCGACAGTCTTTGAAATGAAAATCATTTGTGCCTATGCCAGGTGCAGCAAATTCCTGCTCTGAAACCCCAAGTTTATGAAGGCAACTCTGTATAACAGAAGAGGATTCGGTTTAAACAATGACCTGTACTGGTATGTTAAGTTCAGTGACTCCCCATGTTCACTTCTGTTAATCCTATTTTGAGGTGGCTAACTCTTCTAATAAATAACATAAGAAGTCTAAAGCCAAGTTAAGGATGTGAGTATGTTAAAGGAGCCATATACGTATGAAATATCTTGTTATGGTAGCTATGACAAGAGAATGGTTAAGAAAATGAGGAAGGAGAATGATGACAAGGGTGGTATGCCAGTGCAGAACTGGATAATGAAATGCCATCACTGAATTAGTCTTACTGCAAAATTAAAAAAAAAAAAAAAACGCACCAAAAATAATCCCCCAAAAAACTACCCAATCTCTCCTCAAAAAAAACCCCAAAAAAACAACAGCAACCAAAAAAAAAAAAAAAAAAAAAAAAAAAAAAAAAAAAAAAACAACACACTACAGAGCTACAGGTAGGTAGATATAAGGCAAATTTACATTTGGTGTGATTTGGCCATGTAGCTGTAGTCATCCACTACTTCAAATCTGAAATTTGTTAACAGAGAAATTCAGCAACCTGTGGTATCCGTGGGGTCAGACTTCATGGTCACAATGATCATCTCTGAATAACTTGTGAATATATATGTATGAATCATTTTCTCAAGGTCTAATTTACTATACATTTTTTTCCAAAAAAAAAAATTCTTAAAACATTGAATAAAATATGAAGTTGTCTGATGCCAAATTTCCTGAAACCAGTCATTAAGATTTACTGCTTCCATTATGAATAATATCTATTATGAAAGAAGAAAAACATGACTGTAAGGCAAGCATATATTTTCTGTCATAGCACAGCAGTTTGTCTTCAATGACTGATGTTGTTTGCAGTTTGCGAAAGTAATAACAGAGAAACAGCAAGTAAGAATTGTATTTTTAGTGGAAACTCACTGTTCATCACATACATTATTTTCATTCTTTGAAAAAATAAATGCTTATTATTGTCAATAGTGATGAAAAAAGCCATCTGACCTCTTCTCATGGCTTAAAAAAAAGAACTATAAATGTTGATGAACAGAGGATAATGTAATAACCCTCTACGCCAGGCCTCAGCAAAATGTACATGTCATGGCATGTGCAATGAAGAAAGCCTTCCTGAATAAGACACAATTATCTCGTATTCTTTCTTTATGAGAAACAATAGGAACATGGCTGTTAGATACCCACTGAATCATAGAATCATAGAATGACCC
>NW_010133517.1:41165-45971 GCF_000699245.1 Pterocles gutturalis | reverse complement strand
ATATATTATTTATTTATTTTATTAATTTCATAGTATTTATTTATTTATTTACTAGAAGTCTTGCAGCACAGAAAGGCTGCTGAGCTTCAATGTTTTTTACATAGAAACTTGTATTTGATGGGTTGTTTCGCCTGTGTTCTGTGTTGCATCCAAAACTGAAAAATATTTTATGCTGCTTTTGTTGATGATAAATAGAATTAAATGGCATGTTATTAGCCAACCAGGTCTGTAGTGGTGTTGCCCTAAAAAAAATTCTTGGACTTGTACAATTTTTCCAGTATAAAAAATTTGCAGAAAAATCAATTGCATTGAACATGAAGAATAAATATTCAGATTGGATTCCTGAGATTGTTGGTTTTGAGCAGAAGTAAACATATTCATATATGGAATAACTTACTAGATTTTTTAATGGCAATTCTGGGAATAGACATAAAATATAACGGAATTGCACTAATGGGTTGAATTTTAGAAACAGTCAAGAATTGCCTTACCAAGTGCAATTCCTTTGTCAGGCTGTTGTTCTCTTGGCCATCTTGAATCTGTTTCTAAAGCTAATGACTGTTTCTAAAAGAAAAGCAAATTTGCTAAGAGAATAATGGGCAAGGAGGGATTTTGTGTACTCTGAGGATAGGTGGTGGGTTGTCTGCCCGTGTAGCATAAGCTTGTCATCAGGATAGGCACTTATGTAGCTTGCATTTATGAAAGGTGGTTGGTTCAGACCTGATCTTAGTCTCAGACACACTGTAATGTAAATATATGTATAAACTTGTAAGACAACACTAACAATCTGGGAAGCAGTGGCAGTTTTATATGTTCTGGCACATTGTCTGATGTAATTTTCCAGATGAATCATCTGTGGTCGTATATTAAAGACCAACACACAGTCTGCTTTTATAAGCTGTGAACAGCAGATATAAACCTTATTTTTCCATTATATTTATTCACCAGCATGAGCATAAACTATTTCATCTCTAACATTTAATTTACCTATATTTAGGAAGAAAATGACAATATAAATGGTAATGCACAAAATCGTAGTTGACTATTCTATAGCATTTTTATGTCCTAGTCTTGATTTTGGTATTAGTCACTTCTTGATGCCTTTAGCCATATGATATAGAATCATAGAATCATTAAGATTGGAAAAGACCTCAAGGATCATCAACTCCAACCGTCAGCCCAATACCATTAAGTAGCTTCTCATATGCATGTGCTTCTCACATGCCTGTACAAGCACAAAAGTAGACATTATCAAAAGGAAAACCTGGAAGTGTCTTCTAAGTCTGTGTTGAATATGTGCATTAATAAAAGTTCAGAAGATTTGTGTGTCCCTTTTTCTCAACTATTTTTGTTACAGACTGTTCAAAGTTACTATTCATGAGAAATATTGAACATCTATTTAATTTGCTTTTAGTATTGAAGGCACTGGGAGATGGGTTAACAACAGGGAAAAAATAAGAAAGTTGAAGAAGGCAAAAATAACACACGGGTTGGAAAACAAAGCTGTAAACAGAGACATTGTTTTCAAATGAGGTACAAGAATAATCACAAAAGGAAAAAAATTGAGAAATATTAGTATAGGAAGACTTAAATATTACACAGTAGGCACACTGAAAATATGTAGCACAAGCAAAACTATGAATAAAAACAAGAATGTAAATGATATTCTGTAAATAAGATAAAAATTACTTGTGTTTTGAACTTTGCGTGTGTAGTTTTTCTCTTGTGGTTGTCTAGACCCAGTTATACACGTTTTCTTGGTTTTGTTTGAAAAATGTTCTCTCCACCTAAATAGGTCAACTGATAGTTAAGATCTAAAAACATAATGGCAAACAGATTTTAAATTACTATTCATTTCTGGAGAATGTAGCTTTAAACTATATAGAAAAGGAAGAAATTTTAGTTATCTGTGATGTAGTATTTGAGAGGCATTTTGAGGTATAGTAGACCAAATCCAGGAAAGCTGCTTGTGTGATCATGCCAAAGCTGGGAAGAGACCTGAAAGAGCTCGTGTGTAAGAGACGTGATCATGGACTTCTTTTTAGGGTGCCAGAAAGTCTTATGAAACTCAGCTGTATATAATTTACTGAAGAATTTATCATGTTTAGTTAAAAACATGAGTTGCATAAGTCAAAGCTTTTAATAAAATCCATATAAAGCCTAGTTATAAGCTTAAAAGTTAATCATGTTTCATTCTGAAATAGTGATGAGTTTGATACTGAGACTTAAAATAAACGTAAACATAATGCAAAACAGCAATCTTGTTAAAGTGAGCTGCTCTGCCCTCGGAATAGGTGATCAAAGGTGTTCAGGTGTAAACTGTTGCTAAGAAGCTGTTAGAAAGGAGCAAAGATTTCTTAAGTATTCACCACCTGCTTTCTTGATAAATATATTACAAGAAAAAAAAACCACCACCACCTCAGTCATTAAATGTTTTCTATCATGTGTTCTAACTGTGTGCTGAGTTTACTGAAATGAATCTTATTGCTCTCCTAGGGCTCGTTGAACTCAGTCTTTATAGCAACGTACAGAATTCTGGCATAGTTTTAGTGTGCTGTGCGACAACAAGGCTTTGGTTTGGGTATCAATGCAGACCTTTTAGGAAAATGTTTCAGCTTCCAGGTCTGAAGTTTGATTTTTAATATCAGCTTTGTCACCTTCAGAAGAATAATTGTTTTCTGGAAGTCCTATATACAGGGTATATTTTCCTATTTATGTGTTAATTTCATTTATTGTCTTTCAAGAGATGTTTATTAGATTGCAAATTGGCAATTTTATACTCACTGTAAAACTTTCTTATCAAATGTACAGATCTTGAAACTCAAATTTATGTCCCTGTAAAGGAACCCTTTCAAGTTTGGTGAGAGACTTCTTTGCAAGTAGCATTTTGTGTTAGTTGTGGAATCACAGTGTTTTGGTTTTATGTGCTATTCATAGCCTTTTTTCATTTCATTATTGTAGCTACAATTTGTAGGTCATTAAGAGAATATAATACAGATTCATCAAAAGAAGGAATAAAAACTGACCAGAAACTTCCTTAAGTTCCTCTAAGAAGTTGGGCAGATGTCCAAGAAATGCAGAGGGTTTTTTTCAATGAAAATTTGTCTTTTTGGGGAGGATATAGCCACAGAAATTTAACTTCAGAGCAGACCTTTTGAACTTGTAAATTGTTGTCTGTCTTGAAGAAAATTCTTATAATTTGTGCTCAGCTTGATGGGATTTTGGGAAGCAAAGATGAATAAATTTGAAATGAGAAAAGTGTTTATTTGAATTTTAATGGATTTTATTAGCAGCTTCTTTTCCCTTTTCATCTTCTGTATGTGGCAACTACAAACTAGTGATTAGGTAGATGTAGATTTGGACAACTAATCTTTCTTCAATGGATTGCTGGTTTTGGTTTTTTTTTAGAATGAAGCTAGATCAAACCTGCCTGGATGAAAACATTTCTCACTCAGGAGGCAATTCTTATGTTAATGAAATCTTACATTTTAAAAATATGTTGTATTTCACCAATCTGAGTCTCTACAGAAGTTCAGAGAGCAATAACAGAGCAAACAGAAGTTAGGTGATGAGACAAGATAAGCTTAGATAAAAATGTGAAATAAGATTTAATACTAATTTCCTTTTTTTTTTTTAATAGTTCATTAGCTGACAAGGGAATACTGAAATTCTTACTAAGAAGTAGACTTTTCATTGCCTAATGGGAGGCTGTAGCATTAATTTGAATTTTGCAACCTGGACAGATCTGATTGCAAGGGTTGGTTTTTGTGTGTATTGATACAAGCAAACTAACTACCAAGGTATTATGTGATTAAAAATCAAATTAATGCAGTTAGTGTTACATGATTATAAATAAACTTATTTTTGTAGGGATGTAGTATTATCTCTGGAATATGAAACAGGATGTTTCACTTTGTTTATACAAATCATGTTTTTATTCCTATCGTTTTGTGTGAGGATAAGGCAAAGGTCAAGAATGGATGGTAGAATAGTTACCTTAGTAAATATTTTGATTTCGTGCCAAGAGGATTTTCAAAGCATATGAGCGCATATGTGAGTCTTAGACTTCAGATCGTTATGGCTGAAGCTGCAGATTCTCATACTAAACGCAAGCATTTTTGCATAGATTTGAAAATCTCATTTTTAAGATAGTTGTAGACATAAGTGAAGTTTAAGAATAATGTCTTGCTTCTCTACTGAACATTGTGTTAACCTTTATCCACTGTACTAAAAGTAGAGGATTTGATACATGCCTTCCGAGTAGTAGATTTCATCCTGAATTCAATTAAGTATTTCTACGTCCAGCTGCTGTAGAGACCAGGAGGTGGGCTGCGTTGGTTTTTATATAGCATCTTTTAAAATATAGCATTTATAAAGTAGCCTGCCTGGCGTTGCTTTCAGCTTGAATGCTAAGCAGGAAAGCATTTAAAGAAACCAAAAGAGCCTGGGGCATAGCTTTTGTCTTCCCACAAGAGGGGAAAGACTTAGTGTATTCATTTGAAAAATTGAATATACAATAAATATGGAAATAGGCCTGTGAGATAGAGAAAACCGAAACATAGAAGAGTTCTGTACTACTTGTGTCTGTCTGTGGGTGAATTAAAAGATGTTAATCTCTAAAGGGAAGGGGTTGGAATATCTGTTTTCTTTGACGTAGGATTTTTGCATGTGAATAACCTGGCTTTTTATATCAAAATAAATTATTTCATGAAGAGGCTAAATGGTTTCTTTATGTATAAAGAGATTTTAAGTGGAGGTAAACTGCTTTGGAACATAAATCACTTGTTAGACGGTTCTCCAGCCTTC
>NW_010133517.1:0-41128 GCF_000699245.1 Pterocles gutturalis | reverse complement strand
CCATGCTAAAAAAAAAGCTGCTCAGAAATCACAAGGTAGGCTAATTCTTAAATTGATTTGAAGAATATTTAACAGATTTGTTGTCTTTGTCTGATTTGTGAATTGTGCTGCTTAGTGTTCAAATCATATGCTGTCCTGAAAACGTTTTCAGTCCATTACAGTGGCATCATGTAATTACACTGAAGCACATGATGATAGTGTTTAAAGCCTCAGGATGCCTTGCAGGGAAGTAGTGCAAATAATTGTCTGTGCATCAGTGCAGATTTAAAAAAAAAAAAAAAAATCAATACTGCTTGGTGGCTGAGTTTTGCGTATTCCAGTTAATGATTTTAGATTTGACTTAAAGTTCTGAAATTGTTTGGAAGTAGGCCATCTCATGCTGAGATGAAGCATCAGGCCATTTTAAATTAGATACTGAGCATGCTCATATCAAGTACCCACTCTTAGATTTTGCAGTGTGTGTCTTGGTTCTCTGTTAGTAGAGCTGTCATTCAACTGAAGTAGAGGAGAGCACAGCATGCCCTTTTGTCATCTTTCTATCAATGCACATATGATTTCTCTTGGAACTGGAAACTTGAGATGTGAGACAAGCCTTGCTGTTAGATCGCCCGTGTTTTTGGTGAGTCGATATTCATCTCTTTCCTTTCTAAGGCCTTTAGATATCTCAGATAAAACCCAGCTTCATACTTGTCTCTATTCTCTAATAATGGCATCTATTTGAAATGCCTCTGCCGTCCCTCACTTCAGTAGAATAATTCGAGTACGTATGCATTAATTTTTTTACTAGAGGAAAATTGCTTTTTTAATGGGAATGCCAGGCTGTTTCGCTCGGAAGTCAAAAAAATGGGCATATATCTTTTTTCTTCTAACTTCAAATTAGATAACTATTCTAAACATAGCAGCAAGCAGTTCTTCAAACATCACTTCTCAGTCGTTTTTCATTTTCTTTATGTTCTTAGTAAACTGGTTTAAAACTTAGATTGTTTTGTATATCTCCTATTTTAAAGGGAGTTTGAGCAGTCTTGCAAAAGAGAATTTTATTTATGTAAGACAATGCTGAAGGATATTTACAGTACTTGGTTTCAACACAAATTGCTACAAAGGGTAAGTTAACTGTTGTCATCTCTTAGTTTTGCTGATAGATGTGTATATATTTCCTTCATCTAAGAAATAGATGTGTATGTATTTTCTTCAGCTAAGAAATAGAAAAAGGCATCTCCTACTTCTTTGTTATGACTGAGATTTTGCACTCTGGTAGGTTATAATAGGAATTTCTGAAAAAATCTATAGTCTTTATAGTAGTGAAAGTTAATGTTTGATACAGCTTAACATCTAATTAACTTTCAATTACTGTGGGAAGGCAGGATTTATGATTTAAAGTATTATCAAGGCTTAGTACTTGCACTTGATTTAAAATCTTATTTTCATCCAAGAGCATCTACGAAATATGATTTTTTATTTCTTTAATGCAATGGATTTAACTTGTAGCAAAAAGTCTGTTTACAATATATTTTTAAAACATCTCCACTGGGGTTGGAAAAAGCACTTAGTGAACTGATAAACTCTGACACTACACTCCCTCCCCCACAAAAAAAAAGTTTGTTCCTAATTGCACCTATCTCCCAGTGAATAAAGATTATTTAATATAATGATTGAACTTCATGTGTGTTTTAAGGTTTCAGTTGTGACATACTAGAGTTACTTCCTAAAATAGAGTTTGTCACTGGATTGAGATTGGAGGTCTTAATTACGATACATTCACATATATTTTTGAGTTGGGAGGGAAGTTTGTTTTTACAAGCAGGTACTCTTTATCCTGTTGTGACTGTGCGTGTATGCTTTAAATAGTCTTGTGGACAAAAGATTTGAATTACAATGGGGAAAACTGCTTGTCAGTGAATTCACTGAGCCTGACAAAAGAGAGTCTTGCTAAACATAACCCCTGTTATGATTCCAGTTGACCTGATTCACGGGAGTAAAATCAATAAACCCGTAAGCTTCATCATCGCCTTGACAGTCCTGGTTGGAAGGGAGACAGGACGGAGGGTGGTGTGTGTGAATCTTGAGTACTTGAGTGCTAGTTTGTTTGACCCTGATACAGAGTTCTTGGGGGAAATTATCTAAATGGGTGTAATAGTTAAGATTTTTGTTAAAGCCTGAGGATAATGCATTTAATTGAGGCCTTGCTGTGGCAAAGGGCTGTCATAACCCATCAGAAAAACCTGCACTTTGGCAGCTCTGACAAATGATGAGAGAGAGACAGTGAGGGGTAACTGCAAACCTGTGTTGTGCAAGATATATTACTATATTCACTTCTAATCTTCAAAGCACACTATTTCTAATACTAAGTTTTTGCTCTTATAACTAGAATATGTCATTTTAAAGTGATGGTGCCTTCAGTTGCCATGAGCTGTGTGGCTCAGAGACTTGGGAAATGCTACGAACCTGTACAGATTTGCCATAGGATGAACAGCAAAACTAGAAAACTTAACACCTTTTAGCAAAGGAACAAAGAGATGAGAAAGGTAAAGACTTGGATTAATGGCTGCAGAGCAGGCAGTGGGGATGGCATATAAGGGGAACAGAGTTATGAAAGGTAAACACATGCAAAGAAAGTAGCATTTAGCTGTTTTGACAGTGTTCCTTCATCATTGTGAGCATGCAAAAATGTGCGATTTCGGGTTTGGATTACTGAATAAGTTTGAATTTAGTATGATTCTATTGAGATATCCCTTTGAAATAACTAAGATTAAAAGTATAAAAAGTTGTATTTTACAGGTTTTTTTAAGGGAACAATTGTTAGTCTCGAGGAAAGCAGAAATTTGCAAGTGTTAAACATCTCAAGTTAAATTACTTTTAGAACCTTGATCTTGTCTATTTTACTTTTCAGAACAGTGTTTTTCCTTTCCTTTGAAATAAGTACTGACTCTGGTTAGTTTTCCGAATAGATTTATTGTTATATTATAGTTATAAAGATTAACTGAAGTTTTACGGTCAAGTTACTGTCTGCTTTGCAGGGCTACTCTTGGCTATACCCATATTATTTAGCAAATAAGTCCACTTTTGATTGTGGGCAGCACACAGAAAAATTTGCCTTGTGTTTATGGTCTTAATGGTATTTGCACATAATTGGATGAATTTGAGATCTCAGAAAACCTGACACCAATATTTTACCTTTTGTTTTGCTATAATTTTACTCTGTGTTAGTTTTGTTAATTTTTTCATATATCTGTATGCAGAGAGGGAGAGTGAATGTGTGTAAGGGCTGCTGGTTGTACAATTTTATTCAGAATGCACTTAAATTGGACTGAATTGAGGACTAAAATGCAAAAGATAGTTTTATTCACTTTCAAAGAAAGTTATGATTCTGACATTTTACATGTCAGTCATCAGTAGGATTGCATTTTGTTTTGTTGTGGATCAATGTATTGTAACTTGCAATAAAATACCAGAGAGTAAGGTTTAAGTTCTTATGACTCTGCTATGTAGACCTGCCTTTCAGATTTTCAGAAACTGTAGGTCTCTGGAAGGATCTTTGAGGTGCCCATTCATGTGAATGGCAATATAAGGCATGTAATTGACCTTGTTCAGTTTTGGGTTTTGGGTTTGTTTTTTTTTTTTAAGAGGGTGAAAAAATTTGTTCTGTTTTCCACATGAATAAAACGTTACTGACTTGGGTGGTGCTTTTTCACTAGCAGAGCAGTATACCTGTGAGAATGTGGGAGTGACTTTAGTCATTTTGAGGAAGCACCACTGCTGAAATAATGTTTAAATCAACTTTATGCTTCTTGAATTTTTAAAATATAAATGTTTGTACAGAACTAAGGAAAAAAAAAATCAGAAAAAGATGTGGAAGTTAGGGATGTGGGGTGAAGGGGGACCTCTTGTATGTATATCGCTGAAGCTGCCTGCCAAATATTTTTTGAACTATTACTGTCTTTTGGACAGTGAAAACTCAGCCTTTTTCCATTCACGTTGTCTTCTATATGAAAGATTTTACTACAATTGCACATACTCGGTTCATGTTCCAGATGGAGAGCATGTGACAATTTTAGACTGAAGGCTGTGTTTAAAAACCTTTTCAGCATTCTGCATCAAATCTTGATCCATTTTAGACAGTATGCTACAATCTGATACTTTCAAGAGAATAATGCTATTTTTTAGTTACTTTCTTTTTTTATAAAGTGGAGGAAGGAATGGAGCTATGTTTCACAAGCAGGATCTAAATTTACTTTTCCAAATGAAAAAGGGACTGCACACCAGTACTCTTTTAAAATAGTTGGCTGTAATGGCAGCTTTGGTTCTGCAATTTTACAGAAAAATAAAGAAGGCATTATTAGTTCTTTCTATATGTATGTAGTATAAGTTGAGAAACAGATTTGTTAAAGTGAAAACCTAAAATGTTTTTTGTTTTTTCTTTTTTTTTTAAATTCTTCAGCTTATTTGTACTAAAAGAGTGGAAATGGTAAGGAGTTGGCTACGTCCTGGCTGAACAAGTTGAGAGTTGGCTCTACTTTTTCAGTACATGGAGATTTAAAATGAGTGTTAGATACAGTCCTGTAAATTTTGGCAGATTTAAGCCATATATTGTATCATTTCAATTCAATAATGAATAAGTATTTAGTGGGAGTATCTATCTATAAAAATTTAGAAAATGAGTTTGTATAAAGGAGCGTTGTGAGATTTCCATTTCCTAAAAGACAACCAAGAGTAAATCATCCTTTCGTAGGTCAGAATTTCCAGCCCCCACAAAAAGCACAAGGAAGAGAAAAGGGGAAAAAAACAAAAAGAAAAAAAAAAAGTACGGGGTTGTTTCTCAAAATATTGTAAGAGTCTTAAGTTTTTCCATATGTGTTCAACCTAGTACACCATGTTTTGCTTTATTTATGTACATGCATCTATATTTTTAAAGAGAATCTGGAATACTATTTTATGTTGCAGAGAACATAAACATTTGAAACGTTTTTAGGATATTCAGTCTAATGCACACTTCAGTCCTGGGACAGGGAGACAATAGCTTCATATTTAAACATCTCAGTGGCTTTAAGAAAACTAGAATTGCATTATGCATTTTTAAAACTAATCTGAACTTAATTGAAGTATATGCCATACGTTGACTTATTTGTTTATAAGCCAATCACAAATTTATTATTTTCCAAAGGATGATGATCAAGTGAAAAGTTAATTTATGTATACTTCAGGACATTTGGCAGGGCTTGAATTCAGTTCATATTGTGTGGTACATTCTTGTCCAAAAACATCAAATACCAAAAGGTTTCCATGTCCTGTTGTTTCCTATTTATGTAGAAATGATTATTGATCAAAATTAGTATTTCAGTATAAAAGCTTTATTCACAAATCTGTCCATCTGTATTTAAATTTTGGATGCTCCCTTTGCATCTTTTGCCTTTATATATAATAATGTGTGCAGATATTTTCCAGCTAATTGCATAGGCACCATAGCATAACCATGTTGTAAAGACTTTTAAACACTGAAAATGTGGTGTTTAGTGAGGAAAGTAAGTAACACCCTTAGTGGAATAACCTCCAATATTTTAATAGAACAGTGTTTGCTACGGAGCCTTTTTACAGAGGTATCTTTTTTTTTTTTTTTAAAGACCAAATTAAATATGACCCATGATTAAGTTAAAAACAAAAAAGCAAAGTGGCTGTATTACACTATTTTAAATTGTGTCAATTTTTTATGACAAAATGTGTTCAGCATATGATGACAGTTTTTGAGAGAAAAACTATCTGAGAGTCAAGAAAAAAAAACTATCAGAGAGCTGTCAATGTGTACTTGTGGCCCACAAGGCCAACTGTATCCTGGGCTGCATCAAAAGAAGCGTGACCAGCAGGTCGAGGGAGGTGATTCCTCCCCTCTGCTCTGCTCTCGTGAGACCCCACATGGAGTACTGCATCCAGCTCTGGACCTGCTCCAACACAAGAAGGATGTTGAGCTGTTGGAGCAGGTCCAGAGGAGGGCCACAAAGATGGTCAGAGGGCTGGAGCACCTCCCCTGTGAGGACAGGCTGAGAGAGTTGGGGTTGTTCAGCCTGGAGAAGAGAAGGCTCCGGGGAGACCTTATAGCAGCCTTCCAGTACCTGAAGGGGGCCTACAGGAGAGATGGGGAGGGACTTTTTACAAGGGCATGCAGTGACAGGATGAGGGGTAATGGATTTAAATTGGAAGAGGGCAGATTTAAATTAGATATTAGGAAGACATTTTTTACCATGAAGATAGTGAGGCAATGGAACAGGTTGTGGATGCCCCATCCCTGGAGGTGTTCGGGGCCAGGTTGGATGAGGCTTTGAGCAACCTGGACTAGTGGAGGGTGTCCCTGCCCATGGCACGGCAGTGGAACTAGATGACCTCTAAGGTCACTTCCAATCCAGACCATTCTATGATTCTATGAAATGCAAAAAGATTTTCAGAATTGTCATTAAAAAACAGGAGATCAGTACAATTTTGAACAGTTTTACTAAATAGAAATTTGTCTGGTATAAGACATTGTATCCTACCTGGGAAATCTAAAATAGACTTTTTCTTTGTTTTTCACAGTTCTGAGAAATAGTATGATTTTTTTTTTTTTTCCCCTCCTGGAGAAAATAGCCTGAGACATTAAGGTTGTCATATCCTAGCAGAGAATGAAAAGGCATGACTTAAACAATGACATTTTCTGTAATGCCATCTGTTTCATCCCACAGTGCCCAGTACATTTGTTTTCTTTATAAGCAAAGACAGATATCTTTAGTAGCCCTCATGTTGAGGCTGTCAAAATACGTACTTTAGTGCAGTCTTTGAAAGTATCTCGAAGTACAGCGTGTTTCTAGCCATACTGTGTTTCCTGCAGAGGCAGCTGCAGTTACCTGTCTGGTAAAGTCTGGCTGCTGCTCTGTGGATCACAGCAAAGCCAGTGGGTGGCAGGATTTGCACAGAGGATGAGGGAAAGTGGAGGTTGTGTGAATCAGAGAAAATAATTATAAAAGTGATGGAATTTCACCAGATCCTTAAAACTATATCCTAAAGTGTATCTTTCAGAAACATCTGTAAGATGTAGCTGGTTACAGATGGGCAGTGTTCAAGAGGAAAAGGAAAACCCGCTACTGAATGGCATACTTGAGCCCTTTGGAGTACGCTAAGCAGTTGAGACCTTTCTTAACTGTTTTCTAGACCTAGTAAGTTTGATTTTTAAAACTGGTTCTTGGTAGGTTTAGGCTGAATTTAACTTCTAACTGCTTCAATTATCAGAATTGATTGAGAACATTCCCCACAGCCTTCCATTACAGCGTTAGTATCTCTCAGTTTCAGTTGCATTTAGTTGCTTTAGCAATGGCGACTATTTTATATCAGGATAGTACAAATTGGAAATGGAAACAGAGGTTTACTTAACCTAGGTCACATAGGAAATCTAACGAAGCAGAAAGTGAAGCCAAAGGGCATATCCCTGATGCAATTAGCTTGATGTGATCCCTGAATGACTGTCAGTAAAATACCTCGGGTCCTGAAATCCATGTCAGTGCAAAACTGCACCTGGCCACGTAGGAGGAAAAGCCAAATAGCCTCAGAGAACCTTTTTGCTCATGAGGCTGGACTGTTTTTGAGATCTTAGCTAGCAGCTTTGTGTTATCCCATCTGGAAATTCCAGATCACTCATAGCCAGTTCTAGTATCTTAACATGGCTCTGCCCTCTAACACGATAAGTTTAAGGTCCTCACTTCGTCAGCTTGGGACTCTGAGCACTACAGTATTCTTCTCCTCGTGTTCTGTAGTGAGTCTCATTTGCAGGATATATTCAGAGTGATACTTTGATCAATTTGATGTGACTTTTTTAATTTCATTAGCATGACTGTGTTGAAATAAAGTAAGAACAGTTTAGATTGTATTTAAACTGAGTTACTAAGTATATTAATCAGTGTGGGACTTCAACAAAATTAGTTATTTAATTTATTCATTTTTTGTTATAGTGACACATCTATTAGAGCAGCAATGTGTTATCTTCTGACAACTGTGTTGAAGTGATGATGAGAGATTCGCACTGCAGTCCCCTCCTCCATTTTCACATAAAAATTTCTCAAAACTTCTACTGCACCTGTGTAAAGCACTAAAAAAAGTCTGAGAACTATATGAAAGAGTAATAACACAGCAGTTAAGGGAAGAGAAGCTAACAGCGCATGGGAGTGTGTGCATATGTAAGCCTAGTCAGTACTTTACATTAACCAGCACCACGTTTTGGTTTCTGTAACACTTCTAGACTTTCTGGTCCAGAAAGCACTTTAGCTTCCCAGACTGAAGTTTTTTCTCTTCTTACCGCCATAGTTTTATTTAAAAGGTTAAATGAAAATGGTAGAGCCATTTCCTTGAAAGACATAAGAAGAAAAATATTCTTAATAGTTTTAAAATGTTTCCAGCTGGTTCTCAGCAAAGGTCTGATAACCCTGTGGCATTGAGGAAAAGTTTACTGTTTAGAAGATTGGACTCTTTTTCGGTGAAAAGCATTTCAGTCTGTCTGCAAATAGTGTACACTTTTTCTCTTTTTAACTTTTGGGACCTCTTGCACACACCAATAGCATTCTTGCTGCTAAAAATCTAGGCATTGGGACTAGTGTATATACTTCTCTAGTATACTAGTACTAGTACTCTAGTACTTCTCTACTTCACTACTAGTGTATGTAGTTCTCTAAGGCTTTGTCTTATGGAATGAACATTGAAGTTTAATTGAAGAATCACAGTAACAAGTAACAATAATCAGGAAGACTCTGCTGCTTTTAATATAGACATTGTATTGAAGACAGTAGATTCCTTTGCTGAGTCTGTTTACATCACAGTCCTTACTCTGGAGGCAGAAATTATAATTTACAGATGTTATGGTTTAAAGTTACTGACAAATAACTCTAGCATGTCATCTGTGTTAGAAACAGAACCCAAACAGTTAGAATAAAGAAGCTTGTAACTTTTAACAAGATAGTTTTTCAGTGTGCGCCAAATACTTTACGACTCTGGAGATGGTTACCAGTAATTCTATTTCTGTCAAAATATTCAAATCAAATTTTCTGACAGGCAGTATTCACTTGTGTAGCCAATAGATGTGGATCATCAGAATTTATTCTGCAAAGAGCTGAACTGTTTGGAATATGAATCTTTCTATAATTATTGGAAAAAAAAAATGTCTTCCCAGTCTTGATTACTCTAATATTTGATATCCCGATTATTTTTGAGACATCAAAATGACTGACCTTGTTTGATGTACCTCAATGGAATGTGCTCATGGAAACTGTGCCAGTGAAGCTGAACGACTGCTGTGCACCAGTGTGAACGTTTTCAAAATCATTAAAAGAAGATGGGAGAAAAATTCTTACAAAGCTACTTCTCGCACTGCTGCACTAATCCTCAAGGAAAGTCTGCAAAATGCATTTGGAAGACAATCATAGGAATGAAATTCAGAATCTGTTAGATCCTAAAACTCATGAGTTCAGTGATTTTATACCACATAATTTTCTTGCCCACTTCAGCTAATGCCACCATTTTAGCATGTTCCCCTTTAGGGGGAGGAAAAAAGGAATTTTAAAAAAAATTATTATTAACAAATTTCACTCCCCTGTACTGGACTCTTAACTCCTTTTCTTCTCATCTGGTCTGATAAACATACCTAATTTCAACTCAGCATGATGGTTTTCGTCTTGCCTGAATTGGTGAGCGCTGCTGCCTTTATTTCAAGCTTGAACAATGGCTTTTGCTTTGTAAGCTCTTAACTCATTTCCACCATTGTTAGTAGCTGTAATGAAAAACACTGATCCTCATGTAAACCTTGCCTTGCTGGCTTCAGTGCTGCTCATGGTAATGCTAATATCAGCATTTGACACGGTGACTCCATGTGCATAGCATTCATTTTACAGGCAGAAAATATTCTTTCCAGATGGGTTGTTCAGTTCACTGTTTTGTTCCTCAGAAAAAAATGAGGGGTGTGAAGGTTGGCTAGAACCACTTCATGACAGTCTAAGGTCTTTGACTTAATGGGACATAAGAACCTTGAAGTATGAAAAAATAATGAAGGATATTATTCCTCTGTGTTAAAAGTAAAGAGGTGGTCCAGGAATCCTTGGAAATAAGAGGAAGAACTCCAGCCTGGTTCTTTAGATGCAGTTTAAACCATATTTATTGTAACATCCTTTGGTGATATTGTAACCCATTAGATAGCTTTGATTTTGTGTAAACATTAAACATTTAGCTACATTTAAAAGAAGTGCAGCATATAGCTGGTTTTCAATATCTGTGTTAGAGGATTTTTAAATTGCTTGAAACCTCTGGTAAATTTAAGAATTAAGTTTGAAGTTAACTTTCTTAAGCTATACTTACTTGTAATAGGTTCAATTTGGACCAGTGAGATTCGATAATTGATTTTCTTCAGGACAGTGTTTAAAGTCTTGTGTTATGCAGAGAAGGACATTCTGCTGGCTGAGAGGGAGACTCAACATACACATAACACAGCAACCAGGCATCGTTGTGTGACCGTCTGCGTGGTTCAAGGGCACTCATCCTACCTGACCTTAAGGCAGGATGGTGGGCACCCATCTGAGAGCAAAGGCTGCAGCTCCAGCTGGGGCATCTGCACCATCTACTCAACCAGGGGCTCTTATCAGGGGTGTCACCAGGAGACTACCAAGCCTCATACAGCCCACTGACTGTTATCCACTGCTGTTGTTTTATGTGGGCACTAGTGATACAGCTGGGAGGAGTCAGGAGTATCAAGAAGGATTACAGAGCCCTGGGGGAGGTGGTAAGGGACTCTGGAGCGCAGGTAGTTTTTTCATCAGTCCTCCTGGTCAAAGGGAAGGGGTTTGAAAGGGCCAGTTGGGACTTGCTTTGAGAAACCTGGTCTACTGGGTGCTGATGGGGCCCATCTGTTGGAGAAGGTGAGGAACATCTTTGGTCATAGGCTTGCCAACCTCGTAAACAGGGCTTTAAACTAAAGTTGCTGGGGGAGGGGAACCTCAATCCATCCAACTCTTACCATTTTGATGCCAGTGGCAGCAATAGATGCCCAGAGCCTGGAGAATGGTCATGGGTCAGCAGGAGAGCACCTGAAGTGCAGCACAAAGGAATTCCAGCCAGTAAGTCAGTATCATCAGGAGCCCAACTTACTAAGTGTCTCTATGCAAATGCATGTAGCGTGGGGACTAAACAAGAGGAGTTAGAGCCTGCAGAGCTGTGATCTTATTGTCATCACAGAGACATGGTGGGATGGCTCCTGTAACTGGAGTGTTGGGATTGAAGGACACAGGCTCTTCAGGAAGGACAGGGAGGGGGGATGAGGAGAGGGTGCTGCCCTCTATGTCAATGTCCAGCTGGAGTGCATGGAGCTCTGCCCTGGGGATGGATGAGGACCTAACCAAGAACTTATGGGTCAGGATTAAAGGGAGCGCTGAGGCACTCAACCACTTTTTTTGCCTAAGTCTTCACCGCAAGTGCTGAAGGCACACCACCCAAGTCGCAGAAGGCAAAGGCAGGGAATGGAGCAATGAAGAACTGCCCACTGTAGGAGAAGATCAGGTTTGAGGTGCACAAGTCCATGGGACCTGTTGAGATGCATCAGGAACTGGATCCCAAAGGAACTGTTGAATGAAGTTGCTAAGCCACTCTCCATCCTATTTGAGAAGTTGTGGCAGTCTGGTGAAGTTCCTCACCTCTGTGCCCCATTTGAACTTCATCTTCTACCTATTACATACTTGAACCCATCTGGACTACTTGGCCTTCTCTTAGCATTAATCCAGCCAGATCATAGTCTCCAGTTAAATCTTTAGTCACCTTGTTGGACGTTGGCTTCAATGTCATTCCCTGTGATTTGTCTGGGTTTGCGCCATCTGCTTTCTTGCTTTATGCCAAGTCTTCCCTGGAGTGTGTAGTTTGAGTAATACCCTATCTTGACCAAAACAACGGTCCTTCCATGTTTTTCTTACTAAATTGAAAACAAGTTGTCAAAGCAGAGTGTCTACTGTGTTGTTTATTAACAACTGCTAACATGCAAGCATTTGCTTAGTTAGAAAATAGTGCATGACACTTTTCATCAAGCTTTTCAATAACGTGTCAATATCCCTGCCAGGAACTTTGAAATGTTATAGTGTTAATGTTACTGGATACTGCTGTTTCCTTCCCCTGTTACACAATTGCTAAATTTAGTAGTTCTGTTAAACAGTTATTAGACTTCACATGTCACACCTATTATGCTTTTCCATGGCTTTTGGCTTCCTTGCGTTGAATTCAGATTTCTAAGACTCTTAGATTAAAAGTCACTTTTCATAAGTGGTGTACAAGTTTTAAGTAGAAGTCAGTTAGTTGTTAGATGAGGCTAAATTGCATGTTGGATGCCACTAATATAAGCCAAACAATATTTGAAATAACATAATTTCTACAGAAGACTGCTACTTACCTAAGTGTTTACTGTATTTAAGGTGTATCCTCAAAGTTACGCTAAATGTCTGATTTTTTTTTTAAAACACTAATTTGGTTCACCTTTCAGAAAATACTCTTCTTACTAAGCTCAATTTTTAAAAAACTTTTTGAAACTTATGAGAAGGGATACATCAGAACACTGGTAAGAGTAGGCAAGTGATATCTGTGTGGCAGCAGCTGTCTCTGTAATAAAAAAAAAAAACAAACCACCAGAAGATTGCTTCTAATACTTCTATCAAGAATATATTTATTTTTAAAGATGGGCTTTTTTCTTTATCATAACCTGAGAAAATGGCTGTCAATTGTAGGATTATTGATCACTTCAGAATCTGATTTCATTACCAACTACTTTATTTTTAGCAGTTCCTAAAACTTTTTTGCATAAATAGGGTTTCATGATGATTGTTGATTTAGATTGTTTGGAGGGTTTTTTTTTGTTTTGTTTTGTTTTTTGTTGTTTTTTTTGTAGAACAAAAATCTCCTTTAAGTACTAGAAATCTTTGGTTTGAAGAACCTTCAAGAGCAGCACTGTATGAGCAAGTGATGCTTCCTGAATAGCCTTCTGGATTAACTTTTTTTTGCCACTGGGGGGAGCAGAAGACTGTCACAGGCTTCAGAGAGTGGAGTAAGAAGAGGGTTTGTCTTGTGTTTCAGAAGGTTCAGGTCTTAGTGCTGAGCTGTGGGAGACTGTGAGTCGTTCATGTCTGGCACATGCTTGAAAATCTGTTTTACAGTGAATAAAATTCCTAGATAATCAAGTTTCATGTTTACTTTTTTCTGAAGAGTCACACTCTGAATTTGGCTTGGATAAAACATGAAGTGTATTGTAGAAAAGGAAGCGAAGAATAGCCTCTACATTATTATTAGTATGGAGAGTAGATTGTGACTGGTGTTGGCTCAGGTAGAGTGCTAAAATTCTTCTCTGAGACTTTTGAAGCTGTGCCTAATGACAAGCTCCCTCTGTGTAAGAGTGGCTGCTTCACTTGGTTAGGTATGCAGTTTGCTTTATTTAACAGGAGGTACTGTAGCTGAGCAATGTTGTTTTGTTGGGGTTTTTTTAATTATTATGCACATAACTGTTGCTTTTACAGACGTTTGATTTAGTCCTGGTCTTCTAGAAGTAAATCTAAAAATACTGTTTCTTTCCTCTAAAAGCATTGAAAACGAGGAAACAATTTTATTTTCATTTTTTCTTTTCATTTTGAATGCATAGAATCAAAGGCTGTGTACGTGTAGGGTGCTGTAAACATCTTATTCTAGAAAGACTAGCAACTCTAAATGCTGACTGTTTTTTCCCAAACTTATTTAAGGTTCTCTGTCAGCATTTATATGTCACTGTAATTGAGAAAAAGTGTCCCACAGGTTGTTGAGGCCTTGCCTTCCCAGCTAAGGTTGCTGGACTGGTAAGGTTCGTGCTGCACGCAGGTTCTGCTACATATCTTTAACCTGTTTGCTGTTTGGGGCAGAACGAGACATTCCAGTTGCATGCCAATGTTGCTTTTCCCTTTGGAAAACTTGTTCTGTCTGTTCTGCCAACAGCAAGCAGTCAAAATTCATTAGTATTTTTGTTCATGGTGTATAGAGCTTAAACTAAGGAGAGCAAGCTTAAAGAAATGCTAGACCAACACATCAGTGCTTTCAGCCATAGATTTACAGCAGTTCGTGTGGATGTGGCAGAAGCCAACCAGTAGGTCCTGGACCATACCAGCAACCTGGGTTTCGTTGCAACCAGGACCAGTGTTGTCTTTTCTATGGGGTCGTTTGTTGTTCCACCTCTTCTTTCTTGTTTTGACAGACACAAGCTGCCTCAAGGCCCCTCTCCCTCACTTTTTTTTTTAATAGGACATTCAGTTATAAGTTCTTTTCTGACTGGTGTTTGAAACGGCTATGGATTATTATTCTAGGAACATAAACATTGTTTTTAAAAGAACTTCAGCCTTTTATTCTAAGGACCCTGTAATCTAGGCAATATTTTTCTACCTATTTTACATATGTGTAATGAAAAAACAAGTGTTGCACTTCATGAAAGCCCAAGATTTAAATAGAGCTTCTCCATGTTGCTATGAACAACCAGACGTTTGGAGCCTTTTGTTCAGCTGAGCTTAGCTGTCATTTAAAAATAAGTAACTCTCATGCATGTTTACACTTGTCTATTAGTAGCCACAGCATGCAGTCCATGTCATCTGTTACTCAACAATTGCAATAGTCTCCTTCTGTAAGAAATCCCTTCAGTAAATAGAGAGACTTTTCCTGTTCTGTGTTAGGTGAGCATTGTTACAATCCCTTCTTTTTGAGTTTCATCATCTCGTGCAGATGAGCAGCTTGTTGCTTTCTTTTGCCTCTGCAAGGAGATTGATACCTCATTGCTACTTACATGAGTTGCATGGGCAGTATCCGTCTGAGGGCTGTGAGTGAGCTGGCAGATGTCACCATGAGACTGTTTTTTATCAGCGTGGATAACCCTAATGGCTGGACAAAGGCAAACATTACTGTTTCCAAAAGAAAAGCAAGAAAGAGAATCCAGGGGACTAAGCACTGGTCAGCTTCACCTCTTTTCCTGGGAATATTATGGAGCAAATTGTCATAGAAACTGTTTCTAGGCTTTTGAAGGACTGGAGAGTAATTGGAAACAGCCAGCATGGGTGTATCAAGGAAAACTCTTGCTTCACCAAGCTGACTACCTTCTACAATGACTGCCTCTTCAAGTGAGGGGAAAAACAGCGGAAGCCACTTGCCTTTAGCAAGGCTTTTGATGTAGTTTCATGTGGTATCCCTGTATCCAAACAAGGGCTATGTATTGGATGAATGGACTACAAAGTGGATGAAAAACTGGTTGCACCATCAGGCTTAAGGAGTAGCAATCAACAGTTTGAAGTTTTAAATGAGCAGCTGTTTACAATAGCTTTCTTGGAGTTGATACTGGGGCCGAAACTATTTTAACACTCATCCGCAATTTCGGCAGTGAGGCAGAATGCGCCATCAGCAAGTTCTTGGATAACACTACCCTTGGGAGGAGGGATCGGTATGCTGGAGGGCAGGCCAGTCATTCACAGGGAACTCAGCAAACTGGAAGTGTGAGCAGACTGGAACATGTTGAAGTTCAGCAAAGGTAAATGTGCAGGTGGAGGGGAAAATGGCCTGGGGGCACCTGGTGGAGAGCAAGCTGAATGTTAGTGTTATGCTGTAATGGTGATGAAGGCTAAGCACATATTGAGCTGCCTTAGCAAGAGTGGTGATTATTCGCCTCAATTCATTGCTTTGGATACTGTCTGTGGAATAATGTGTCCAGTTGTGGTCACATCAGTATGAGACACAGAGCAAGAGACAAACAGGAGTGAGTCCATCACTGTCAGGGTGACGGGGCCAGGACATATGATATATAAGAAGAGGCTGAAGGGAATTGGTGTGTTTAGACTGAAGAAAAGAAGGCAAAAGCAGGGACGTTATTGCAGTCTTGCATTACCTACATGAGCTTTATAGAGATAGACTCTCCTCAGAAGTGCACAAAGAAAAGGCAAGAGGTGATGGTCATAAAGTACATTCTAACAGGTTAAAATGAAAGTAAATAATAATAGTAAAAAAACAAACCACAAATCTGTTGAGCACAGAGAAGCTATGGAATCATCACTCTTGAAGATTTTTGAAATTCAACTGGACAAGGGCCTTTGCAACCTGACCTGATGTTGAATTTATCTCTAAACAGGAGGTTGAACTTGATGACCACTGGGGGTCGTGTCCAACTTACATTCTTGTATGACTCTCATTTATATGGAAAATCTTTTTGACTTAAGGTTTTTAGATAGCGTAGCACTTATCCTGTGACTGTCCATAAGACAGCATATTGCATTCATCAGAAGCACACTCCCTAAGCCATGTGTCCAAAGACCTTATTAATAACATGAAAATAAAACCCTAAATTCTGTGGAAAATATAGGTAAGATTGCCATGTGGTCATCTGTACATATGTGCCAGAGCAATTTTATTTTCTAGTATGCTCAACAGTGACAAATAGTGACTGGCTGTTCTACTCTCATTTAGATTTTCAGTTTTAATATCACCTATCTTACATTTTTATGATATTAAACTATTTGATTAAAATTATAATGCTTCAGCACTGGGTACTATCTCAGTTTGCAGGCCCTTCGGAAGTGGGGAGTTAGCTTTTTGCTGTGAAGTAACTATTTTAATTTTTTACTGAAATTGAAAACTGCAAAATAGCAGAAAGTTGATGTAATTTAATACTAAGTTTTTCTTTCATTCAAAATCAGTGTTTACCTCATGGTGGGCTGCTATGTCTTGAACCTATTAGTTCCTCTCTCTTCTAGCAGCCTTGGTCCTGTTTGTCTTTGTCTTCAAACATCATATGCTGATGCTTTATCAAATCTTAACTCTGAAATCGGGACTAGAGGCTATTAATGAAACTTAGATTCTCCTGGAAATAGCACAGCTCTTACAAAGAGAGGCATTAATGCTATGGAACTAACAGGAGATTAATTACTTCTATAAAACTTATCGTATTCTAACAAAAAAGGAGGAAAAGGTTGCCAACTTCATGTCAAGCAGTGGATCGATTTTGTACACAAAACATGCAAGCAAGAAAGGGAAGCATAGTCTCTAGGATTGACCACTTAACATGTGACTGATGGTAAAACTCTTAAATTTCCAACTGATTTCTGGGTTGTTAATTTTTGGATTCAGACTTCATATTGCACACTTTTCTGGAAACACCTCTGCTCAGGTTTTGCACTCCAGACTTTTGCCATTCTGAATGTGACAGGTGAAGTTGTTTCAAAATAGGTCACTTGCCTTAAGGGTTGGCACTTGTGGATTTTCGAGCCAACCTCCTTCTGACACAGAAAAATTATATGATCTCATTAGAACAATCTGTGTGCATCCCAGATGCCATTCCCATTCTTGTCTTTTTTTTTTGACAGATACATAGTTAGTGGTGTCACCTCACGTTTGTACTCCTGAATTTTGTTCCACAGTCATTGCTCCTTCCTCTTGGTTATCCATTTATTTCTGTATGAAACTCATCGATTTCTCATATTTTATCAAATATAGCTCATGTCTGATGATGTTCTGTGGCTTTGTCACCAGAAGACTTCATTACATATGCCTTTCTTTTTAGTTACCGATGAAAACACCGCTTTTCAGTTAACCCTCTGAACGGGATTGAATTCTGGCAGTAGTCTTCTGTGCATGAGTTGGTTCCAGGTTTTGCACTTGGCTGCTTCTCTTTAACCGGTTTCTTCCCTGCCCTGATGGCAGCTTGTTCTCATGCATTTATTTCTGTTGGTTCATTCTGCCTTCCCGCTCCCATGGTTGATACTCTTCACACTGAAAACTGAGGAAGAATTTTTCTTGTGTTTTGGTCCCCATCTCGGCTAACTCACGTTTTAACCCCTTTTGGACTGCATACTAGTTTTGGCGGTTTTTTCACAGTCCTTATTCTTTCTGTCAGAAGAGTGTTTCTAGTATCTGAGTTGCCATTTTGCTTTGAAGGCCTGTATGTTCTCTGTGATTTGTCCCTTTATCCTTTCCTTAGAATTTCTCATCTTACTCATGCTGGATCATTTTTAAAAAGTAGTGATTTACCTTGTGAGTTTGGAACCTTTTGATGCAAGATTCTTCTCTTTATAGGCCACAGATAATTTCAGTAATTATAAGGTCAAAAAAAATTCAGGCCTGCTCTGTGCTGAGAGGCTGGCAGTGCCCTCAGGCAGTACTTTCCCACATAGTGTCCCTGTTGATTACTCACCAGCTCCAAATTAGCATACTGTTGGTTCAGGACTTTTTAAAATCTGTGGGCTGTCATATTTAAAGATGGATGACGTTAATTTGAAAATATTCATGAAGATAATCTTTGATGCTTATGATTTTAATATGAAAGATCTCTTTCCATACTCTAGTCTAAATTTTGGGATTTGTGGAAGACGCCAGCCATTCCTGCAACTGCAACTCTGGCTTTTACTTTAGCAAAAGTGAGTTTTACATACTACATAGTTTATTTATGTTGTTCATCTCCTTTTTGCTTCATACTTTTAAAGTAGAATGGTAGTCCATCATTTTTCTTTCCTGTATAGAAATTTCCTTCACTACCTCTGTTACGATCATTCCTTGCCTTTCTGTGGTGTTCACAGTGTGTATAGCTTCATATCTTGCATTAGTAGTTTAGATGCACCCATTTTGATATCGAAGTTCCTGATCTTAGCACACAGGATTACATTTTTGCTGATTATTATTTTTTCTTTTCATCCAGTTTCCTCGCCTTTTGTTTCCCAATGAAATTAGGCAAGTGCTTTCTGAGGATCTTAAGAGTTCCTTGTGCTGCAACTGGGACAAGACATGCAGGAAGAGAGAAAGGATGGTGGGGCAAATGTTGGGGCAGGAGGAGCTCAAGAGAGTGAGAAAGGTGGCCTGGCTGAGGGCCACCATGCAGAGTCAAGAACTCAGCTGGATTAGCTGGAGCGTTGTAGAGAGATGCCTAGTGCTGTGGTGGTCTGTGCTAGTCTTTGCTCTTCCCCTCCAACTCAGGAAGTGTTTGATGAATGTTGCTGCAACAAATAAAAACTTTGTAGGTTGAAGGTAAATTTGAAAGGCATATTTAGATGACATAGCCAGCATGTGTTCTTTTTCACATTTTATGACTGTAACGTTTTGTTTAACCCCGTGATACGCTCTTAAAAATCTTCACTGTTAGTTCCTGTTGAAACTTAATCCTGTTGTTAAATGTTTTGTTTTTCATCATCTAGAGGTAGAGATTTTATTGGTAGAGGAGAGTCAGTAATTTGGAGCTGCAGTAGCATTTCAGAAGTATGTGACATCACTCCAGTATCAGCTTTCTCGGAGGCTAGCAATCCTGACAGCTAAGCTGCTTTTTCTCTGGGTCAGGGCTGTGCAGTACTCATTGGGGAGCAGCTTCCAAGAGAAAAGGGTTGTACCTCACATCTTTGTGTGGTTTTTTTGTTTGTGTGTCAAGCTTTTGATAAAGAATGAATTCCCCTGGAGACTGGTGAGTAATTCGTACAGATTTTAACAACTGTTTTCTTTAGACATAAAGCATTTCCTCCTTCTCTGGAAAAACACTTTTTTTTTTCTTTTTTAGTCAGTATTCAATAATTCACAGTATATGTGAAGTAGCACACAATATTTATAGCATTCAAGTTAACATTTTAAATATAAACCTAATTTCAGGTAGAAATGAAGTGTTTACTGATTCATCACTTACTGTAATTGTGTATAACTTCCAAGATTTTTATTCAGACATGCTTATCTACTAGACCACACATCTAAGAGATTGCATGTAGCAGGAATTTGAGCTTTTTTAATTAGCTTGCAACACCGAATGGGAAGTGCTCTCCAGATAAACACTTATAAGTTAACTTATTTTAACATACAGCTCATACGGCAGTGTTAGTAGATGACCATCTTTCAAATGTTATTTTGGGGGTTGTATATGCATGTGGGGGACACCAAATGGAAAACCAGATGCATTTCCAGTCAGTGTACGTATCTGTATGCATATCATCTGCCAAGATGTGTGCTTATTTCTATATGCATGTCATATATTGAGCTGCACAATCTGTCAGCATAAAAATTATTTAGGAAAAAATAACCAAGCCAACGCACAAAACTGTATCTGGTTGTAGATTAGGGTTTAAATAACTGAAATACACTTTAGTTTCTACTTCATGGTAACTGTTTTTCTCATCACTGAAGAATTATAAAATACATACCTTCTTTTCTTCTCCCTAGCACCTAAAGGTCTAACTGTAAAAGTGCTGCAGTACTATGACATTCAGAAATCTTGGCAGATTCCAATTTTGAAAGGGTTTTTATTTTAATATGCTGATAATCTTCCATATTACAGCTAGAAAATTACATCATACTTATCTACACAGAGGTATTTTGCAAGGGAGGTCGAGGGTTTGCTGTGTCAATTTGGTTTTGGTTTCTTGTGGTGTTTTCTTTATGGATGACAAGTCTTGATGGATGAATACATGCAAAAATATCTTATTCATCTCTTTGAAGATTCTGGGGAGTAGTGAAACTCATCTTGGTAAAAGTTAGATATTGATTTCCAGCAGGAAATAGTTTCCAGACTGAATTTAGATGGTCTGAATCAGAGCTGTAGGTAGCTACGTGAATGTAATATGTCAGTTTTCAGAAGCCTGTGCTTAGGATAATTTCATTAATGCGTCGACTGACAATTTTTATGATACAGTAGTGTGGTGATGATATATTGTGGATACAGAATTGATACCGTATTTATGATCTATGTGATTTGCCAGATTACTATTAGCGTTAAAGTTCCTTTGTAGTTCTGACTCCTCATGTAGGTGGTTGACTTACAACCCAGAACTAAAAGCAGTGAGCTGTGGTAAATGCTTTTTAAATTATATTGTCATGAATAGAACTATTTTCCATGTCGTACTAGTTTCCAAATAAATTTTAATGTTGAATTTAGATAAATTTTAATGTTTTTTAGTGAGATGTTTGCCATACCTACTTGGCTTTTTTTAATAAAGCTTGATAAGTTAAATTTTATTACCAGTTTTATCCCTTTTTTTGAGTGTAGTTTGGGCTTAGCTGAAATAGGTTTTTAGAAGCAGTTACATCAGACTGTCTTCAAAAATGTTTAAAGTATAATGTGCTTTTTCATATATGTTAACCCTATTGAATGTACTATTAAATGGAAAAGAATAGAGAAATTATACACAAAAATGATGTGCAAAAATGGGGTGCTGGTGGTAGCATTCTAGGTTAGGAGTCATATAAGTTGAATGATACAAATAGCTATTTTCCTGTTCAGTTGACTGGAATTTAGAATTGTGCGTAAACTTCTCATTTACTGATTTTCTTTACCAAAAGAAAACATGCAGCTATACTTTTAAATTAATCAAGATAACTTGCTTAAATAATTTCCAGGGGGAAAAAAAAAGTGGAATGAGAGAGGCTTTTCTTAAATGTAGATCTAAAGATACTTATTACATTGGTTCACTTTATCACATAATTGTTAATATGAAACTTTCTGGTTGTGTTGGTTAACTGAATAGAGCCATAGTTGGTCTGAGTTAGTGTGGTGATGGCTGGAATTTTCCAGCTCGTTTTTCCTACCTATAGGAGTAACAATCTTGCTCACAAGTTTCCCATTCTCTTGCAGGATTAGGGGGTTTTTTAAAGAAGAAAAGGATACAGTTTAAATATGAGCAAGTGTTTTTTAAACCTTAAAGTATATCTTGATTGAAATGTGTGGCTGCTATAAAAAGGAATATATTGATGTATTTAAAGGTATATGTCACCAAGCCAAGTGATTGAAAGAAACTTCTGGCTTTGCTTCTAAATCAATCCAGTTGTATTAGTTTACCAATTTTATTGGGGGAGAGGGAGGCTGGGAAGGGGTAAAATATATTTCTTCTAGTATTGAAAAAGACTGCTATTTGATCTAAATAATATGATCTATAGAGGAAAACAAACTGGGAGCGTCCAGTGTAATCTGCATTTTCCCTTATCTGGCTTTACAAAAAAAATTTCTTAATTAAAAAAGTAAATGCCATTATTCTGCCAGGAATTTTCAAAAGCTTAAAGTGTGATGTTTATTTTGAGGGGTGGAGAGAGGAAGGGGCAAATTTCTGTTTTCACTTGAGCAGTGAAATAGTTTAGAGCAATGATAATTGAACAAATTCTTTACCTCAAAATACCTTCTGCCTAATGAGGAAAAGTATGAACAACATTCATGGCAAGGAATTACCACTTGTTCACACATGCTTTTGGTGAAGCTGATGAATTTATTGCTTGGCCTTAACATTTTATTTGATCATACGTTGGTCTGTTTTCATCTTCTAGAATGTTCTTTTTTTGCAAAATACTGAAAATGCTTCTTTTGTGAAGGCCATGTTTGCTTCTATAAAATATATACTATGAGACCAAACTTTTAGCTTAACATTAAATCATTAAAACCTAGTTATGTAGCAGTGCCAATCGTTTTCAGGGTTGGAACTATCCAAGTAGAAGAGAAAAATAAGTTCTATCTGAAGTTGATCTACCGATACATATTTTGGCTTGTGCATTTTCTATTCTTCAAAAATGCATAAAGTAGGTTGAATTGTTTGATTTGGATGGTTTTGCCTCAATTATCACCAGGGAAAGGGCATGAAGAGGGAGGAGAGCATGGCAAGCTTTTTTGTTAACTTGTCGTTGGCAGAGCATTTTCAGACTGCCTATCTGAGGCAGCCAGAGAACAGGAGGAAATTGAGTGTTAGCACACCCTGCAGTCATTGGACACCTGGAAGTTTCCCATCCTAAGGCAATAATACGGCTAAACTCCCTACATTCATATTTCACGGAGGAATTATTCAAATGGCATTTTGTTTTCAACATACAGGGCTTACTTTTGTGCCCATTTTTCATGTGGACTGAGAAATCGCTGGTGAATCATCTTCTCCTTCCCCCTCATCCTTCCACTGTTAAAATTCCTGACCCTTGCTTTATGAGACTCAAATGGGATAGAAGGACAATTAATAATATTCACAAGTAGTAGCTGATTCTACTGGGTTATGGAGTTACTGTCTTTAAAGTTGGTGTTGCATTGTGATCCCTCAATTCTTATTGAATGGTCAGTCCTAAACATGATACGAAAACACTATGTCTTCAAATTCCTCTTTTATTGTAATGACCACCATTAAGGAGTAACATTATTATACATACAGCTCTAGACAGTAGCCTGTTTTAGAGATTTTATTATTAGGTTGATCAGGGCAGACATACAAAATAAAAGGCTGATAAGGAATTAGAGCTGGTCTGCAATACCTCTTCTGTGATCTACACTGTGCCTGAATCTTTAGTGGATGCCAGGAATCTGGGTTTAAAACAAACAAACAAACAGGTGAACAATGCTTTTTTCTGCCAGGAAGGACCCAAGGGCCTTTTTAGTGCAAGATCTAGGTTTTTTTGTTGTTTTTATTTTTCTTTATAACAACGAGAAAGTATAGTGCCTATTATAAACCTGCTGGCCACAAAAATCTTTCAGAACACTCATACTTGGTAGCTAGGAGAAGGGCTACATGCATATGGAGGCTGGATACCCATAAAGAATGCTAGGAAATTGTGGATGCCAGAAGAAAACCCTTCTGGAACGGTTTCATGTCAGAAGGTACATAACACGTAGAACTATATTGAGTAGCTGGGGATCTGTAAAAATTCTGCATAGCATAGTTACTTTATAGATCTGAAATATCTCTAAAATTGCTGATTCTGGAAATGTTCTATAAGGTGATAGATCCTGTAAAAACATATTTTTTCATAAATACTCTGTTTTATAGTCTTGAAATGTAGCCGAAAATCTGCTTTCCTGATAGAATGTGTAATCCAGAAAGAAAAAAATGAGGGGAGGAGTTTTCACTTCTGGTTTTCGTATGAAAATTCACTGCCTCGCGAATCTCTTCCTCATGTTCGTGTTTTCTAGTGGTAAAAGGAGAAATGAGTAATACTCCATATGGTAAACTGCAGTTAATTTATCTTCTTGGATATGATTTTACTAGTCCTTCAAAATTCTTTCTAAAGCCATATTCAACATAAGAAAAACTTAAACAAGTTCCTAAAGAAATTTATAGAATTTAGCACCCGATACAGAAGGTAGTATTGGATTTCCTTTGTAATTTAAAAATTCTGTTGAAATTACTTTGACATTGAGTGTAATGTCTGCCATCCAAGTGTCCCTTTGTCCCTGACCTCTTGCTGTGACACAAATGAAACAAACTAGTTTGTCATTTGTACATAAGGTGTTTCTTTATGAAATTAAGTCTTCACCATGGTTTTTTTTCGTTACCATAGTTACACTCTTAGAAATGTCTAGTACAGGTGAACTGCTCTGACATTAAAAACATCACTTTTGCCAGTTTGAGGCTGGATGTAGTTACAACAATGCACCAGTCAGCTGTTGCCAAAAAGGTCAGTTCCATATCTCCTCACTGCGCCTTCTTCTGTGAGAACGCAGGAAGGTTAGTGCTATGAAAACTCATTTTCAGTTGCGTGTACTGGATTACTGCGTGACTGCTTGAACACTGGTACCAGCACAAAGAGCAAAGAGTGAAGTGGGCTTGTCATTCTAGAGCAGCAAGACATTTTCTCAAAGCAGTTATAAGACCTGGCTTTAAGCAGAGGATGTGGACCTGCTCGCAGAGCACACCTGCACAGATGACAGCTGTCTCAGTTGTTCGGGTGGGCTGGGCATAGGCACTTCCAATGCAGCAGCCATGTGTGTACCTGCCTTACTGTCACACTGAAGCTGAAACCTGGGCTGCTTCTATCCCGGTTGCAGGCTGTATTCTGTATGCAACATCAAAATATTTCAATGTTACAGCTACCCCTGTGTTATATTAATTTCAGTGGTGTGTGGCAGGTGTGTGAGTGTGTGCACTTCACATCAGAAAATTCTAGCGGTTGGGATTAAAACTCAAGAACTTGTCACTGATGCTGTTCATATTTTATTACTCCATATGTGAGAAAACGGCCTACCAGAGTTGGCAAAAAATGTCTTGCATGTAGACTTTGAATGGCACAGCCATAATTCCAGCAGCTTGGAGTCTCACCACAGCTTGGAAAAAAACCCTGTGAAAGAAAACAGCTTCCAGCTTCTAGCTCTCACTGAGGTATGAATTTAATGCAAGAAAATGCTGGCAGGGTCATCAGAGGCATCATGTTGGTTCAAGAAGAAGTATTGTCCTGCATTTTTTTCTACTGCGGCAGTTAAAGTATGATTATAATTGGAAGAAACAACCAGGTGTGCTGTTTTCTGAAGGCTGTTTTCTGGGTCAGCAACAGTTTTTAATAAAAATTGAGTGTTATTTCAGTTGTATTGTGGGATAAGGGCTCAGTTATGAGGATGTAAAACTAAGAAACTGAATTATAATATTTTTTTGCTGTTTATGTTTCCTGCATAGCCATCGAATCTGGTGACAGTTCATTTTCTAAGTAAACTGTAGTTGTTTGCATTTATTAAAGAAATGGATAATGCAGAGTAGATGTTGAAACTGAAGATGTGAAAATACAAGGGGAGGCAGCCAAGAAATACTTTTGTCAAATGCAAATTTCCAAACTTCTAGAGGCAATGGTTTGATTAGATGAAACCAGCAGGCATCAAAGTGGTTGACAGTCTGCATATAAGCACTGGGTGGTAGATGGAAACTCTTGATCAGATGGGGTGCTAAAATTTAATCTGACAATTTGAATAATTAGATAGCGTACTACCTAAATGACCTTGTTTTAATGGTACTTATTTTGGCCAATTCACCTTGTAAATACCTGATTGTATACATTAAAACACATTCTAAAAAGTAATTTTTTTTTCAATGTAGTGCAGCCATTTCCTAAAAGATACCTTAAATAGCTCATTTGTGTTTACCCGTCATGCAGATTTTTTTCTTGGTTTAAAAGGCCAAATTGTTGTAATGTACAGAGAAACCATGTTGTAGTTACTCTTCATCTGTTCCACTTCCTTACCTAAAAATGAGTAAAAGTGTTGCTGAAGTTGTCATAAATACTGCTATTCCGTCAGCAGTCTGTCTAAATTGTGGTGTTCATTTATTTTATAAGAAACTTAGCACTGAGATGGGGAAAAGTAGCTAAAACACTAAGTAAAGGAAATAGTACTTAATGTATTCAGGTTGACTTGCTTTTTTTGCTGTTTGTAGGTAGGCTGGTTCTAAGGTCAATGGATTTTATCATAATAACTTTTACTGTTAATAATCTTTATTTGGAAGTATCCTTTTAACTGCTGTTTTCTTAGTATTCTTTTTTAACTAAGTTGACATTTTTTAGATCATTTGGGAGAAGATGTTTGAGTGTTGTAAAAGATTCTACACACCTAGGAATCTTAAGTATCTGATGATGACATTTGGTAACACTACCATAATATTACTAACTTTTCTGTGTGCATTCTGAACAGAAAGATAGTCCAGTATCTGGGGCTCCTGCTAGTTGTGATGATGCATATAATAAGAGATCAAGAGAAAGCAAACAAAACTGTACTTGAAAGGGTGTTGGCTGGGTTTTTTTGCATTTTTTAATATGAATCTGATTCATCACCTGATACCTAACCTTGGACATTTTCCTTTAGACTACTGCCTTTAAATGCTCCCACTCTTCCATTTTGTGCCTCATAGCAGAGGGAGGGTGCCAGTCTCCAGTTCCCAGCTGTAATTTGTGTCTTCCTGTTTCCTTGTCACATTTCTCAGCCCATTTTCTTTGTTGCATAAAACTGTGGGCTTTGTGATCATATGCATCAAAGCAAGGAATTAATGCTGTAGACTAGTAGCACTAAACAGCATGGAAGATAGATTCAAGGCTGTAAAGGGCTGTTTTTGCTAATTGCTGACAGGTATTCTTAGCATCATCAATTAGGCATAGGCAGTCACTGAACTCTGGCAGTCAGAGTTAAAACTTGCCACAGGAGCATGAGCCATTGCTGTAGATCAGACAGTGGGTCCGTCTGGCCTTGCATTCTCTCCCTGGTAAGGACTTGTGCTGATGTTTAAGAGGAAGGTGTGAAAGGAATTAACACCACATTGAAGTGTGACACTCTTTGGTATTTTTTTTTTTTTGTTGATATTATAACAGTGTTTTGGTTTGTTTTTGTTTGGTTTTTTGTTTGTGTGTTTTTTTGGGGGGTTTTCTGGGGTTTTTTTCTTTTTTCTGAAAAGCAGTATTTGCTGAAGCATTGAGGCCTGCCTAATTTTTAGAAATACTTGAAGGTAACAGGATGAATAGTAGGGAATGATTGTTTTAAAACCAGAGAAAAGAGTGGAAATGTGGCCTCTTTCCAGTTAGATCAGTTCTTAAGGTTTCTCACAAGCCTCACTGGTGTCCACAGCTCTAGATTAAAATATATCTCCTCCAGGAACACTAACTGCAAACATGAACATTAAGTGTGGACATTTAAAGAAAAAAATGTGTTTTTTTTAAAGGATGTGTGCAGAAAAAATCCTGAGATAATTTCTGATCTACTTGTAATTTCAAACAAATCCCAAACCAATTTTATTTGTTGCTAACGTTTCAGTCTTTTGGAGCCTTCTGAAACAACTTGCTGCTCTTCTTCTAAAGCAACAGTATTATTATTTTGCTGAAATGATCAGCTCCTGGATCTACACCTGGATGGACTGAAAGAAACAAGAGAGCGGAGCAAGGCTGAGCTGGGCCCTCAGACCTTGGAGATGACAGCTGACATGTTCAGCATTCCAGTTCAGCGCCACACTTTATACCCCATGTGTCTCTGTACTTGAACTTTACATCGTAACCAATTAATATTTTTAATAGAGTTTGTACTCCTTTGTCTGAGATGAATGCAGGACCACACATGGTGTAAGCTTCAATTAATTATCCTTTGGGATCTGGTGCACATATTTGCATATGCTCTGTCAGTGGGCCACCAAGATTATTCAATTAAATCCTTACAATGGCTTTAAGAAGGCTGGTGATTAAAGTGTTAGTGACAACTGTTCATTTATAAAATAATTATTTTTATAAATTTCAATGTCTACTCTTATTTCTTGCAAAGTAGGATCTATTGTGAGGGAAAGCTTGAAATACAGGATGTGTCTGGATTGGTACCACAATTAAAACTGATACTCAAGGGTATGCACAACATTTCAGCTGCTTTCTTCTGTCAAATTGCTAGAAGAAATATTTCAAAGCATTTCCCAGGTGATAGCGTGTTTACTTTATAGAAGCTTGCCAGACCATTTTCCTCTCTCAGCAGACTGAGGAAGTGTCTAGTTATCGCCTAGTACATTCTGATACAAGTGCTTGATAAGCATGGCTTTCTTTAAAAAGTTCTACTGGGTTATTAATAGAAATGTGTTGTTATTTAATAAAATTGGCTTTTTACTAGAGATGTGATTGTGGAAGTATGCCAACTCCTAAGGCATTGGGAAAGTGATCAAGAAATCGTGGAAATCATGTAGAGAGTGTTATCTTGTTACACTTCTGTGTAACCTTGTCCAAGATAAAAAGGGGATTTGCTTCATAGACACTAATTCTGTGATTCAGATAATCTTTAAAAAAAAAAACAAAAAACAAAAAACAAACAAAAAACAAAAACAAAAAAAACCTCCAAAAAAACCTCACACAAAAACTCCTCAAACCAGAGTAATCATAAGTAACAGCAGATGGGTTATGGGAAAGATATGCCTAGAAATGTGGCCAAAGGTAGAAAACTTCTTTGAGAGAAATAAGGTATTTAACTGCTTCTGTTAATGCATATCAGATTTTGATCCTGATATGCTTAGCTAGATTTATGAAGCAACACAATGTGATTTCACCAAATGTCTCTTGAAAGTCTGCTGTTCAATTTGAGGTAGTAAAATGGTATATTTTTTTGTGGTTTTATATATATGTATTGCATTTGTAACTCAATAAAATTAAGCAGCTTTACTTCTTTGCAGTTCTACAGCAGGAGTTTAATTGAACAATTGACTTGTGCTGTAACTCATGCAATTATTCTTTAAAGGCTGTTTCTGCTGTAAGTAGTTTGAGACTTAAACTAAACAAGATTCTGAGTTATAGGATACAAGAGTAAAAAAAAATAATACTAAGCGAGTCATATCTTTTAACAAACCAGCAAGCAGTCTTGACTGAATGTAATTGAAAACTGAGATCTAAGGAGACCAACAATGGAAGCAAAGTGGAATGCGAGTTTTGAGAGAGCGAGAATCCACAAAATTGGGGTTATTTCACTAATAGGTAATTCTGTGCCATTACTGAAGAGTGGAAGGTAGGGAGAGGAAGAAGTCATAACAGTGAAAGAATTGAAATCATTGCACAAAAAGAATAGAAAGTTGGGGAAGGAATTACGTGCACAGTTAAATAATTTCTTGGTCTTCTAGTTTGTTAACTAGGAGAGAGGCTTTTAACTATCAGAGACAAGGCTTTTAAGTGCTAAATATTGAAAATGGAAGAGTCATGCATTAAATTATGAACATATATATTCAGTGCGCTCTTTTGTCTGCACCTTAAGAAAAAAAAAAAAAAAAAAAAAAACAACGAAATCACAATGACACCCAAACCCCACACAATATGGTGAAAACTGGGATGAAAAGAAACTTGATACGTAATGTATGTGGGGCAAAGCAGATCATTAGTAGGAGAACTATAAATAGGGGGCAACTGTAGCAATTTACTAACTACCTAGTTTTTGTGAAGGGGAATTGCTGGCTGTTCTGAGATGCGTGTCCTGTATCAGAGAATGCTCCAAACTGGTTGAAAAAAACTGAGGTAAGGGCTTGTAGGATTTATTTTCTTGTTAGCAAATGCACAACTGTTTCTGAATGAAACCCAAAGTTTTGTGTTTGTTTTTTGTTTTTTCTTCTCCTCTGTCCTCTGATTACAGAATCCATTGAGATCCCTTTTGAACTTAAAGTGTAGAAGAGGCTGGACTGAATGTCAGGACAGTCAAGGTTGTCAGTGCTTGACAGGTGCAGAAAAGTGACAGTGATGCAGACTCTTCAAGCAGAATGGAAATTAAGACATTGAAGCACAGCTCTGACTTTTTTCAGGGAATGTTAACTGGAGAAATATTGGGCTCTTGAAACCATGTGAACTAGCAGAGAAGTCTTAACCCAAGTCAGACTTCAGTTGGAAAAACTTGACAGCAAGATTGGGTTTTTTTGCAGAGGCCATGTATTAATGTGTTTAAAAATATAAATATATATATGTAGGTATTAAGCTGCTTAATTTGTCTGCATTCACTTCTCTTATAGTTATCTTTAGCAATTCTTTTTCAAAACATGATCATTGAAAACCATGCAAAAATTGGTAAAAGGGACTGTTATTAGAGTAGGTTTCTCTTGCAGAATGTCTCCAGATTTCATACAGTGAAATGGAAGCAGAAGTCAAAATCACCTTTTGAGTTTGTACTTCTAACACTTGCCCAAGAGCGGATTTCACTTACACTTCTAACATTGTAATAAATCACAAAGGCCAAGGCTTGCTGAACTGAGCTTAGTGATATGTGTTGGAGATAATTTTATGACTAGTGAGCTTTGAAAACATTTACAGTTGTTATGCAGCTATCAAAGCATTTGCTAAGAGTTTTTACTGAATTTGATGCTTAGAGTTGTGGAGGGTGACTAAGACAACTGAATTCTCTCTGATTTGCTTGGTGTGATTAATTGCTTCAGGTAGCGTGGTGCAATTGTGATTGTGCAGTTACACAACCTAAGTGCGTTTGTCCCTTGTGAGTTCAAGCCATGTTCATTTCTGGTTCTAAAAACTTTTAACATCTTATGTGTAAGAAAATATCAATTAATAGTTCCTAATTAACTAATCTTAATGAAACTCAGCAATTTATCAGTCTGCTAATCTGACTGGTCTAGCTTCAGCAGCAAAGAGAGCACGTTCTTCATATCAGAACAGTTGTTGACTGCGGCTTTTCGTTGCCTTTTCCACAAGTTAGCTTTTACTCTGCACCTCTTCAGGAGGGGCCGCAGCATCCCTCCTGCATCAGGGAAGTGAGCTTTTGGGCAGCATTATCTAATCAGACATCTGCTGTCAGTCTTTAACAGGAAGAGGCAGTAGCAGCCAGATGGGAGCATCCAGTGCTGCTTCTTTTTTTTTGCTGAACGGTGCTATTCCAAATCCCATTTTTCTTTAGAAAACAGGTTCTGCGTTTTCACTGCAGAAGTGTTATGTTACTCAAGTTCGTGGAATCTCTCCAGGCAGTTAACCATTAAGGGATGCTTGGATTTCAACTATCAAATCTGAGGTTTACAGGTAGTTCTGCCTTCTAACACCCTAACTACTTTGTCAAACTATCTCAAAGAGCGAACAATGTATTAGTCATTTTTACTACAGAGTAATACTTAAAAGAATTGAAAATTTTCTTAATCTGCGGTGCTATTATCAAGGCACTATGTTAGACACTGTGCCCAGGGCTTAAAATGTGACATGTTACATAAATTGATGACACATGGCAAGTACATCTCTCAGATTGCCACACTTCTATTTAAAGGTGTGTGGCTTTTGTGGCCTTTACCAAGTCTCAGGGTCTTATAAATTCGCAGATATGTTATCTGCAGAGTGAAAGACACCCTCCCACAAAGTTTTGGGAAAACTGAAGAGTAACACTTTATTTTTCTGAAAATGTAGTGCTTGATTAGAAACAACAGTTACTTATTAAAAGCTTCTCAATCTGTAATACAGTATATGCTATTTTAGAAAGTATTTCATCATACCATTTTGAAATAGATTTTATATTTATACTTAATTACAAAAACTTACAGTTTTACAGTGGAAATATGTCATGAGAACCTGTTAATCATATCTGCTCAAGTGAGAAAAGTGTTTGTTTTTATGTAAATATTTTCTCATTGGAACAAAAGTCTTGTTTTAGAATGGTCCCATTCAAAGAAAGGTTTGCCATTTCAGGGCAGTAGTGCTTAATCTTTTGGAAAATAAATAAAAAATGGTGGCAGCAGCAAGTATAGTTTAGGTGTTGCATTGTCTGCCAAGAAAATTAGTACAATTTTGTATGCACCTTCCAAAGCATGTGCACACACAAAGGATTGTAAACGTTTTGCTTTTAGCAGTGTATGTGATGTTATACAGGTCTGTCAGTACTTCGTCTGCTTTGAAACTTGCTCTCTCTTTACACCCTCTTTTGTTCAGACTCCCTGGTGTTAAGTTACTGAGCTCATATGTTTTCCAGTGGAGTCATGGAGCGTGGTTTCCAAAGTTGTTGTTTAAAAAGCTTAATTGAAAAAAGGCTCGTAATTGTAGGGTATGATAGCACTGACAAAAAGTGCTTACATTTGCTATTTACTGTACAGTGTGGCATTACAGATTTAGTAAAATAGAAGAGTTGGTACAGCCACAGACCACATCCTTGCTACGGTTGTGTAGGGACTGCATTTACTTAAAGGTTTTCCAAATTCAGACAATTTTCTATTAGAAAACTGTAAGTTGCTGCCTTTATTTCAGTTCGAAATGAGACATTCTTATGCTAGAAAGCAAGCATACAAGGAAAAAACTGCTGATGTGATTTTATTCCTTCCCACCCCCCCAAGTTCAGGACTGATATGCTTCAGAGAAGCAGAATAAAGCTGGCCTAGCATTGTCTTATGTTTGTCTCCATTTTAATCTTACCTTTAAGTGTCAGTGCAAAGATTCAGCATTGATGTAGAGAGAACGACTTCATTGCTCTTGTAATTTTTGCCTTCTTACCTTATCTGTAATCTTTTAAAGTATTTTGTCACGAAGCATGTATGAAAAATGTATTAAATTGCTTCTCATATTAAATGCATCTATGTACTCAGAGTAAATTTGTAATATATAGGGATTGCATGTTTGTATAATAGAGATTAAATTGTCAGACTGAATCTTAGATAAATGTAGAATAAATGTTAGGAGTCATAAGATACTTGGTGTAGCATTCTTCTGAAATGTGGTCTTCAGTGTTCACTTGTCTAAATTAAAGATATGGAGGCCTGTTGAAAGTTGTGTCCTAGTTTGTGATTTTGTTTGTATTCTTTCAGTGAAATAGAACTCAGCCTTTGCTTTGATGGTCACATTGAGAATGAGCAAATGAGAAAGCCTTAGCATTTAGGAACACATAAATAAAGTCTACAAAGAAAGGGCACGAGAGAAGCTTTGAAGTGGCATCTAGTTTTAATTTCAGTGGGAGAAAACCAGATGTGTCTTTGGGAGTTCTGGCCCAGCTCTGGTTTTTTTAGAGGACAGGGAACTCAGCCAAATCATACAATGGAGAGACCCCAAACCAACTGTCCCCAACCTACTACTTTGATCTTTCTTGCCACTTTTAAGTGAACTGCTCTGTTTCAGAGGAAAGATGGTCTAACTCTTAATTGTGTGCATCCTCATGTACAACTGGAGGATATATCTCTCTTTTTTCCATACAACTACTATTATTTGAGTTTATTCCCTATTAAAAAAAAAATCTGGTACAGTTAAAGATTATAGCAATTTCAAAATGGCAAAACTGGACAGAATTTTGAATTTGCTGATTTTCCAGAGGGGTGTATTAGAACAAAATGTTGGTACACAACATTTTTGGGCCGGCAATCCTATAAAACACAAGGTAGGATGAAAACAAACAATCCTGCTCGTGTAGGACTTCTGTTGGCGAGTGCTGCTACTGGAATTATGCATTGTATTGCTACTTACAAATAGAATAATATATTTGAATAATATATTTGAATAATATATTTGAGAGCTTTTTTTTAGTAGTCCTTGTATCACATCTGGCCATCAAAAAGATTGCTGTTGACTGTACATTGAGTGAGCAGATTAAAACTACACAACAAGGTTTTTTGAACATGTCTAGAATTGGTGAAAATAAGTAAAGTAATCCTGACTTCTAAAGAGATTAAGGGTCTTAAGGGATGGAAAGGAGAAAGAGAGTAGATAAGAAGTTAAATAACATAAGTCAAATTCAAGGTTGCTGTCAACTTGTATCCTGAACAAGATAAATCCTTTTGCTCTTAGGGCTTGTCCATGTGCCAAAGCTGAGCTACCTGCTAAATGATGCCAAAGCTTGCAGTGTTCAGAGGAAAGGATTGGGAAAGAGTAGCTTAAAAATTCTGCAGAAAAGAGGTCATGTTAAGTTGGTGCTGTTAAGTTGGTATCAGTTGTCTTGCACTGAGATAGCTAAAAATGGAACTTGTCCTTGCTTGAGCTATTTTGGTGTGGTTATGGTTTTGTGTTGTTTTTTTAATTCATTTGTTTACTGTTGGTTTGGTTTTGATCTTTTTATAGCAAGTCATTGTCCCAGGCCACTACTGGTATTCAGAACAGAATATTATCTTGATTCATGCAAGAACTGTATTTTATTTTGCATTAAAATGCTTTTCTCTCATGTCATTTTAGTCAGCTGTGTTGATTTTTGGAGCCCAACACATCCCAGTAGCAAATATTAATGAGGAATAGTCCATGCCACATACTGAATTTGGAGAGTATGCTCATGAATGCCAACAAAACATATAGGGAATTTTTACTTTTTTGGCTCTAGGGTTTAGCATGCCATTTAATACAGCCTAACTATGGATGCTAAAATTGTCAGAATCATTTATATCCTTCAGTATAAGTGCAGCAGTGTGTGTGTATAGTTACCCTGTGTTCTCAAAACATGTTGATAGGAAAAACTGATTGGAGAGAGGAGGAGGAGGAGTATTTCCATATATGTCTTGGAGGCTGTATGTCTGCATAAGCAAAAATTTAACATACTGGCTTCTAGCTGCCGGTGTCAAAGTGAATCACTCTTTACCACATAATAGAAGTACAGACGCATAAATATGCAGAGTTAAAACTCTGAATTACATACTGGGCTTTGTATAAAATTAAAATTAGAGTTCTCAGTAAAAAACAAAAATAATTTTTGCTTTATTTCCCCTGAGATTTAATGATGAGATCTGTATTATTATAGTCTAATATATGAAAATACTAAGTGTGTGTGTGGACTTGGAAATTCATGGATTACTGAACAACTGTCTAAATCAAATGTTGAAGATTCTGAATATCAAATGGTAGCTTGGTAGTAATGAAACTCTCTGTAGTCTGCAAGATAGAGTTTAAAACAAATACCTTAACCTGCGGTTATGTGGGAGGAATATGACAATAATTATCAAGCTGCTCTACATCTTTGCAAGTATTTTGTGGAATCTTGTCAAAATATCAGCTAAATTAATGCCAAAAATGCAATAATTCAGGTGAGTAATGAAAAAGTTTTGCAACTGAAGTATTAAAAGTCTATTCATCCAGTTAGACATATTTACCGTCGTCATACTTCTTAGCTGTACAAGCTGAATTTCCAGTGTTCGCTCATGAAATTTCACTTGCGTCTAAGCTGAAGAGAAAGAAAAGGTTGTTCTTCCTTTGCCTTGACTATAAACGTCTCTCAAATGCTGGAAAGAATGTATTCTATAGCCCACAGCAGAGTGTTTCAAGTCTACAATATTTTTTTGCCTTTTTAATATAGTGTCAGCTATACCTCTATACATCTCAAAATCAGTGTAAGCAGTAAGGAAAACTGTGTTTTGTCCAAAAACATTTTGATATTTTTGGAATACTGACTTGATATATGACTCAAGCCTGAAACAAAATATTATTGAATTGGTTTGTGTCAGTGCTTCCTTTCCCCTCTCCCTCCCTCTCTCTCTTTTTCCTCTCCCTTCCTGCTTTCGCTCCTGGTTTTGTATGACCTTCCCTGTAGAATCCTTGGGTGTTGCCTCTTTCTGTATCAGCATGAGCTGGGTGCACTCCTAGAAAACATGGGCTGTGCCTCCTCTGTACCAGTTCTGACTATTGATGATCCTTGAGCAGAAGTCCTGATCCATTTATTTCTACATTTCTTGATGTTAGCTGATAGCCAGCTGTCAAGGTTTAATGTGAACAAGACGTCAACATTTTGGCAAAGCTTGTGGAGTGTCAGCTCATCTCCATAACTTTTTTTTTCTTTTCAGTTTGGTGTGAGAGTTTCTGAAATGTCAGAGAAAACAAAAAGAAAGTTTTTGGAAGTGAAACAATGAGGAATCACAAAAAAAACCCTGAATATTTCCTCAGGAATGTTTTGAATTTTAATTCTCTTCAATCTCTAGACCATTTTCACTTGAAAGGCATTGTAGGACCATGGCAATTAGGAATGGCACAAATGTACTCAGGTCGTCTCTTTCCTGGCCCCTTATTGTAAAGGATGCATTTCTGCAGCAGAACCTTCTTTAGAAGCTAAATTTAGAATTCTGCTGAATTTAGTGTGAAGATAAAGTACCAGTCTTTGCTAGCTCATTAGTTAAGCTCCATAACCTGTCTATCCATTTAGGTATTAGTAGGTTTTTAAAATCCTGGTGAAGAAAGAGAAAAGAATTGGACTATCTTTCTAATCTTGCACTTTGGGTTTATGCAGATTTATCCAACTATCCATTGACCATGAAAGTAGTGTAAATATTTTATTAGGCTTTTGTTTGGAGGGAACTTTTTAATTGATAATGCTTCATAATTGCAAAATGTTATGATCCAAAGGAGTTTTCAAGAAACCTGGGGAATGTTAAGATAGTCTTGTCAAGTCTAGGTTGTTTTAAGAAGCAGGAAGGGTAGAGCGTGTAACATTTGTGAGGTGAGCTGTGCTTCATAGTTTTGAAAGCTAAGAAGGTTACATTAATAGGCAGTAAAAGAAGTGGGCATTAAGGATAAAGTGCCATTCAAAGCTTTTGCTTCTCTGCACCTCTTCCGCTATCTTGGAACTAAAGCACTTTTTGCTTTGTCCAGGTTTGTTCTCTGTCCAAGAATATTTTTCAGGGCTGAACTTGTGATGAGAAAGGCACAGTGTTATATAAGATACCTTACGTGAAAAAGATTATCATAGAATCATAGAATGAATCATAGAATGACCCGGGTTGGAAGGGACCTCAAGGATCATGTAGTTCCAACCCCCCTGCCTGGCAGGGCCACCAAACATACACATTTACTAGATCAGGTTGCCCAGGGCCCCGTCCAACCTGGCCTTGAACACCTCCAAGGCCAGGGCATCCACAACCTCCCTGGGCAGCCTGTTCCAGGGCCTAACCACTCTCCTAGTAAAGAACTTCCCCCTAACATCCAACCTAAATCTTCCCTCCTTCAACTTGTATCCATTTCCCCTAGTCCTGCTATTGTCGGCCCTTTCAAAGAGTTTACTCCCCTCCTGGGTGTAGATTCCCTTCAGGTATTGAAAGGCTGCAATGAGGTCACCCCGCAGCCTTCTCTTCCCCAGGCTGAACAAGCCTAACTCCCTCAGCCTGTCCTCATAGGGGAGGTGCTCCAGCCCCCTGATCGTCTTCGTGGCAATCATCACATATTCTTTGCAAAAGTAAATACTATCAACTGGAATTACTTGCTTGGTTGATTTACAGTGCTGATATCAGATACTGGGATTTTTGAATGATATCCTTTTCAAAAGTAGAACTGTGGTTGCAAATCATCACTCTTGTTCCAATCACTGAATGTTTATTTGTATTATTGGAAAATTTTAAACTAGTAACTTTGTGTTCTAAGCTAGAAGACAATTGTGATAGTGATACTTATCCCTACAGAGCAGTTGTTTATGTCTTAGGTTTAACTTGTCCCTATCTAGCTGAAATCCTATTTATGAATATATGAAGACTTGGCAGAAGTGAATTATCAGTGATGATATATGAACTAATAACACTCTTACTGCTCTAGTTTTTAAATTCAAAACCATTAACAACCCAGTGCCAATGTTTTCCATCTCTTTACAGAGTACTAATGAAAATTCTTTAATACTTATCATCCTTTTTATTAGTTTATATCTATATATGCATTTGTGTGTGTATACACATACATTGATATATGCCATAATGAAATATTCATAATTGTTTTAACTGAGTTGATATACTTGATGTACTGGATTTAAATACTTGGAAAATAATTTAAAAAATTGCCTAATAATTCTCCTTATCTCTCTTCCACAGTCATAATGAACGAAAAGTAACCTGCAAACATCCGGTAACAGGACAACCATCACAGGACAACTGTATTTTTGTTGTGAATGAACAGTAAGTGGCATCTGTTTTGGTCTATAAAATACATGTTTTAAAACTTGTTAATATTTCAGTAAGATTCAGTGATTGCTAATTGCAATATTTATTTTTTCCAAGTCATGTTACCATATATATAGTTTTTCTTGTTTAAATTATTTGAAAGCAATATTAAATATTTAATACTAATTTTTAAGATAAAAAGCATAGCTCAAAATAGTTATATGATAGAAATGCACAGTGTTTACGCACTGTGTGAATTTCCACTTGTCGCTTTACATATTCTGTAGTGTTAGCAAATGACCTCTATATTATTTAATAATCCAATAAACTTCCAAAAAGGATTAATTTTTTTTAATCACTTAGGGACAATCATGTGCCTTTAGTCATGTGCCTTTACTTGTTACTTTCTCCTCAATCAGTTATTTTTTTGGCCAATTGAGACGCTTTCTGAATCATGAGGTAGTAACTCGTTTTTACTATCTTTGCATTAGTTTTGTAGAGTACACAACAATATGAGAAGGTACGCATGCAAGTCATACCTGACCTCAAGATTTTATATGTGACTGGGTGTCCTGCTTGACAGCATTGCTGCAATACATTGTATGGCAGCTAGAGTGAAAGCCATTAGAACTGCAATATTTGAAATTTCACAAACGTGCATGTTCTCACTTGCTCCCCACTTAAGTGGGACAAAGCCATATGGGGTCTTTGGGGAACATTTCTTCCCATTTCCGTCTCGTGCTCATACCTGTCTTTTTCCATCCCACCAACACCTTACACTAATAGAGAACTCCTATTTTTAAATGTCTTAAAATTCATCTATAATAGATTTAAGTTTAAAACACAGTGCAGGTAACTTTACAATGAAGTGTGAATTGCTTTCAAATTGGAAAAGTAGGACACAGTCTGTATTAGGCTACATCTAGGGGTGCTTTTTAATAGCATTCTGCGCACACAGCATGTTCTAGTGCTGTTACATATTCTATTTTCAGGACTGCTGCAGCAATGACATCTGAAGAAAAGAAGGAGCGACCAGTAAGCGTGATATGTGAAGCAGCTAACTATAATATGACATCAGATTATGCTCCTCATCCAATGAGCCCTGTGGGCAGAGTAAGTCTTCATGTCCAAATTAAATTAAAATCATTCAGTTATTCCACAAGGAACTAGACAGTGCTGTATATTAGTATTCAGTTGAAAAAGAGAAAGAAAGGATGTATCTTTTTCAGGGCACTTCACTCTTTTCATGTATAATTTGGCAGCTGAGGTGTCTGAAACAAATTATCGCTGAAGCTGAGATTTTTACCAGGTATCTCTGATTTTATGACTTGCACATACTTGAATTGTTTACAGAATCTAACCTTTCTAATCCATGGGAATGAGTAAAATCTTGAGTTACTGATGAGACATTGGTGTAAGCATTGTTATGAAAATTGCTCAATACACAAACAGTTGACTAGATTTCTTCAAGTAAAATGCAGAGAATACTAATTGTGTATAAAAATTAGTTACAAGAGGGATGGAAGGTAACCTTGTGGCAAAATTAAAGAGTACATTACATCATTTGCTGTCATTGGACCAGAAGCAGAAGTCTTGGTTTCGTTGGAAGAAATTCCTGGGAAAAGTCCTGGAGATTCCTAGGCCACATGAGTTGGTGTCCCACTTTCTCCATTCACCCAACTTCTCAGAACATTAAGGCAAATGCCCAGGTGTTTATTGAGGTGATAGATTCAATTATACCTACTTTAAGTTTATTGGATAAATCTGATGAGGCTACTGCATTCATTTTTTCAATTTTTGACAGCTTTCATAACCGGAAAATGCACTTGCTACAGAATTAAGAATTTCCTTAAGTTTGCTAGGACATCCAGGTAACAACTTTGAGCAGTGATGACAGACAAGAGCCGAGCCCTGTAATCTTTTCTACCAAGCAGTTAACATTTAAAGAAGGAAAAAAGCCATGTACTTTTTCTAGCTATTGAAAAATTTAACCCCAAGAAGTGCTTTTAAGCAGATTAATTCAGACTGCAAGAGAAAAATAAACTTTGGAATGTGTTTTAACTGAGCAAATTCCTGAATTTCAGAAACTTGAATTAAGTTATTTTACATGTGGTAGTAAACATTGTAAGGTTTCTTTAAGTGCATTTTGGAAACCTTTTTTGTTTTAAATGTCTCATTAGACAGGCAGAATCCTTGACCTACATTAGAAGACTAATGAGAAAAGTGTCTTAATCTATCTATTAAGTCTTATTTCTACTCCTCCTTTCCCACTGTATACATGATGCTGGCCAAATAACACACCACAGCTCTGTTTAAGAGCTGCTTCTTCTCTGTTAGCTTGAAGTTTATTTCTAGACTTGAAGCCACTAGCACAGACCTCTGACTGAAAAAGATCTCCATAGGCTTCAGATTGCTACAGAAGTATATATTTCCACCTCTCTTTTTAAAATTAAGAAGTTGTTTTTTAATTGTCTTTCTTTATTTTTTTGTTTCCCCAGCTGTTAAAATCACTGCCTAGACAAATATGATTATATGTCCTGAAATCCATTCACGGAATCAGCTTTTTATTAATGAGTAATGTCAGTCCTATAACCAGTCATCCTCCACGGTTGATCTCCCCTGCTCTTCACTGTTCCTGATTATCAGCATAATAATGCTAACAATTTTCTCACAGGACTGGAATGGAGTGTTAGCCCAGGACAGCTGCTGCAGAGCTCTGCATGTCTCCATTACAGCTAGGGCCTATCAAGTTGTTTATAAATATTCATCAGTTTGTTTACAGATATTTCATACAATGCTTAAGCCAGTTCTTCTTTAAGTGGCTAGTTAAGTTATAGCCATGCATGTCTTATCAGAATTCAGCTTAGACAGAAATTTTGGAGTAAAAGTCATGAGATACATTAGCAAACAGCATAGTAAACACGAGCAATGTGAAGGGCAGTATTGGTGCTCAAGACCAAACATCTCTACTCTGTTTTTCATGGTTTATATTCAGACTAGTCCAGTAGTGTTCCTTGTGCATCTAACATTTTAGTCTTGTCTAAAATAAATCCAGTTTGCTCTACTGTGCAAACCAAAGCAGAGTGAGAGTGAATGATTGGAAGGTTTCATAGAATCATAGAATCATAGACTGG
>NW_010133516.1:0-17772 GCF_000699245.1 Pterocles gutturalis | reverse complement strand
CGCGTGCCCCGTCCTCTGGCAGCGCGTTTGTCAAACGGCTGCGGGCGGCGACAGCCTCGGCCGGGTGGGCTGCTGCTCGGCAAGTGCTGCCAGGGCTTCACCTGCTCTGCTGGGAAGGGAGGGAGGCTTGTGAGGAAAACCATCGAGGACAGCGAGTTTAGCGATGTAGTCGATAATTTGCAGTGAACATCGTGCTGCTGTGCAGCGAGAACACATGGTGACCAGAAGGAGCTGTGTGTCACTGTGGTTTGGGGAGAGAAAGGGGTGGTCGCCCTCGTGAAATTACAAACATTTCTGATATCTGGTGGGGTTTTTTGTTAACGTGGACGTAGGAAGCGGTTCCATTGTTTTGTGGGCTTAAAAGTTTTACGTTGCCAAGTTGCTTTAAAGCAAAGTAAATGTATCAAGATAAAATACACAAAGACATTTTTATGTGCTCACACACTGGTAAAAGTTTTAATAGGAGCTGCTTCTTTAAGATATCACGTAGTTTTAGGCTCGTCTAGATTTTTAGATTTAAAATACTTTTTTTTATAAGAAAACTTGAGCAGTTTTTTTTTTACCTGAGTATCGTGCGTCTTTCACATTAAGCCTTCTTAGTTGGATGTTTGTTTGGTTTTACATGGCTGCTACCTGCTGCATTTTATATGTAGTTCTTCCTGCAAAGTATTTTGCGTCATTCTGTTGAAGGGTTACAATAATATTCTGTGGAAGCTTGCATCCTAAAATTTAGTCTAGTAAACAGCATATTGAAGTATAAACATTGCTCGCCTATGGTCAGTTATCTTACAGAAGGGTTAATGGTAAAACATTTAAGGACACTCTCTGATGAAAAATACAGCTGCTCTTCCCTTCTGAAATAATCCAAGTGCTATTCAGAATTATTAATGCATTTATATGTAGGAGATTGGCTTAGTACTGTATGTAACGAAAGATTTTCATAAAGTGTACTTCAGTGTAGTGTAAGAATAGTTAGAAAGAATGGGCCCTATATGGGTATGAATATATATGAAAAATATATCACTTAAATTTCGGGAAAATACAATAGGCTGAGAAAAGTAATACTATTTTACAGTTCCTAGCTTTGCTGTTATGAACCTGCTGGGTTATTTTCAGTGGCTTAGTAAATTAGGGGAGAAAAAAAGCCAACAGTACTGAAGTATTAGATGCATATATCAGATTAAAAAGTGAAATGAGTTTGCATGAGTGGACACTGAGGTGAAGGATATTGTTTGATCAAATAAATACTTGACCACGCTAAGATTATTTTGTTTAATATTTATTGGAGGAAAAAAAAAATATCCAGAATGACATTTATAATCTAGTTAGCAAGTTAAGACTGGTACTTCAGTCAAATCTCTTTGAGCCAGGAATAATTATTCTGTTCGAATGGAAAAGGGAAAAAAATGATTTAGTAATAGAAACTAGATTTAAATTTAGAAATCAGTCCATAATAGCTGCTTTTTAATAAGCAATTATTTGACATGAATGCCATAAAATATAAGAAAATCAAATAATGATCAACCTGAATGTACATTTTTGTCATCTCCTAGCCCTAACAATTAACAGATTATAGGCTCGGCTCAGTAAGATACCAAGTACCTTTACCTCCAGTTGAAATCACTGAGCCTTATGCAGTTTGATGGCCATGCAGATTGATGCAAAAACTCCCACTGACTCGCATCAGTTTTGGATTAGGCCCAATAAAAACTGAGAGTGCTCAGCAACTTGGACGATCAGGTGCTGTTCTTGAAGGGGCATACAGACTCAAAAGAAAACACCAGAGACTTATACTAAGGCTTCAGGTCAGAAGTGCTTTTAATTTTATAGTGATACTGCATTTACTGTACTCAGTGTTCTGTTTCTGTTACAGAAAACTCATCTCTGTGTCTGTGTACAAAAGAAAATGTAAAATTCTTGAAAAGAAATCTTAAAATATTTTTTCAAAATCTTACACAAGTATGTTGAACTTGATAAGGTTTAGAGAGAGATTTGAGTTGTGGCTCTGTGTGTTAGAGATTATTAATCAGATTAACATGCATGTATAATATTATTATTCCCTTTTTCAGAATAACTTTACAGTATAATCTGTTCTATTAAATGAATACATGTGAACTCGTTAGGCTTACTGTTTTAGCACAAGTGGTAATAATGTGGCTTTAGCTCCTAGAAGTTTGTGCTGTATGACCTGAACAAAAAATTATCAGAAATAATTTTAGTGTGTTATAGTAAAGACTTTGGTTTGATGAAATTATTTTTTCTTCCCAGGCTAACTGGTCAAATAAGTAAGTTCTTTCAGGATGCCTGCATGCGATTCTTTTTCATATGCTGAAGAGTGTCTTGTGATTTTAAAATAAATGCTGTAACTTTATAATAGTGTAGTATTTTTTGTAAAGAGTTTTAGCTTGTGGTAAAATATATCAGAAATCCAAAGTTACAGCAGGTGTATCCGCACTGTCAGTTGAGCAATTAAAATGAAACAAACCCCAAAACATTTAATTTTTGGAGGTTACAGAGGCTTTAAAAAATACTGTTGTAAACATGTGCCGCTTTAACAACCTTTCTTTTCTTAGTTCTAAAACTGATTAATTGCTGTGTCTTATAAAACCTGATTTATTTCGTACTTTTTTCATACCAAGCATTACCATTATGAAGCTCTCCTTATAACTGAGATTAATGTTTCTGAGCAAAGAAGTGGTTTGGAGGGCTGCATTCATTTTGAGTGCTGTTCTAATCAATTTTAGATGCAGACTGATACATTGTGAAATGCTGTATCTAAACCTGCCTTATTATGTAAAATTAACTTGTTAGTGATTGATAGCAAGCCTGCTCCATCTCCAGAGGTGATTTGTTTCAAAACAAGTGTTACGGCTTCCAGGAGTTTGAGCTCCAGGGTCAGGCGACTCAGGTGCCCTTTCTGTGGCCTCACTGAAGCTTGACAGAGTATTTAGGAAAAAATGGTGTGCTTTTACGAAAGAGGAAGGGCGGTGGGGTGGCGGGGGGGGGGAGAGCAAGACTCAAACCCTACGCCTATATTGAATGCTCTTCCTTGAACTACGGTATTGGTCCTCACATACAGTCTTGAGTGAGAGGTATAACGCACAAACAGTGTCTTCATGCATCATTACATGTAGTAGCAGTGCACGTCTGCTAGGTTATTTTGAACAATAACTTTGTGTTTGAAATCAAAACTCACGAGGTTAGTTTCAGATTACAAAGTTACATCTACTGCATGTTGCCTGTGTAGGTAGTGAAAGGCATGCTAATTCTTTTTTTATTTTTTTAAAGTAGCAACGATAGTGCTCATTTTGATATCTGCTGAAATATTTGCACATTCCCTCTGTGCACCTTCTGGTTTCAGCTTCACCAGCATTTCATTCTTAACCAGTAGTATATGGTCACACACTACCACTGAGTGTGATGCATAAATATTTAAAATTCAGGAAAAAACTGATTTCTTAATAGTGAAAGGAAAAAAAAGTTGAAGTCCAAATTAAAAAAAAAAAAAAGAGAGAAACCTCTGAAAATAATAAACACAATTTTAAGAAGATTTATGTGTGTGAGTCTATCATCAGGATAGTGATTTCAATCTAAATTGCAGTTATTTATGCATTTCTTGCAAGACATGCAAATTGCATTCAGTAGGTTTTTAAAGTTTGCATATTGAACTAATTACATGAAGTCTTTAAGTGTGCATGTAAACAATACACAGATCATTGCAGCTGAACGATTGCATAAAAGTATTTCCCTATGCAGTTCAGAAGCTAATACAATTACAAAATGTTTATGAATGCCAGGATGTAAGTGCTCCTCACCACTTCGCTCAGTCTTTTGCTGTGGAAGAAGCATTGTCAGTACAGGTTCATTTTAATCCTGTAACTGAAGTAGCTGTTACTGAGTTAGTACGAAGGGAATAATCTTAAATGTATTATGAAATAGAGAATACAACACAAACTGTATCTCCAATTACTTTCTTAGATGGAGGTGTCTATGTTATGCATAATTTAATCCAACAATATATTTACTTTTATTGTAAAACACTTTTTAGGCAAAAGTGATGCTTGGATGACACAAGATAGAAAAGTAGTGTAAGCCTGGAACTGTTTTGTGCTGATATATGCCGTGGGTCTTGCAGAGGAATGGGTATGTTTTTCTAATTTAGACTGAAATCCAACCTATAAGTTCAAGCCTAGCTGACCTAATTATTTTAAATTTTGCTACTTGTGTCTGTGTAACAGATTGACGTTGTTGATACTTGATTGGTATGTTTATGTCTACAAAAAAGTTAATTGTAAACATTGACGCCTAGAAATACAGAAAGCAAAACAGTAAACTAGAAATTGGAAAGTGTTGTACTAAATTCAGCGCTGATTAACATACCCTGTGAATCCAGCAAATTACCTGGATTGTTATGTTCTTCTGAACTGGTAGTCTGTAGTGTCTCTTTGTGTTAAAATCTTTTTTTGCATATTAAATGTGCATTATAGGTTATAGTAGCAACTTTGGTTTAGTCTTACGGTGGGCTTTCATGAAGGCAAATGCAATCTTCATGTATGAAAGAAAACCTAAACAGTTTTCAACGTGAGAAAAGACATGTTAAATTATTTTTGGCTTGCCTGTTTTATTTGTTTAACACACTTCTGGCAAATGTTTAAAATGTGAATCTTGCCATGTGTTAGCTGTGAATTATAGTGATCTAATAATAGACTCTCTTTGGTTTTTGTTATTTTTATTTCTATTTTTCTTTCCTCTGGCAAAACACTGGAATTAGTGCACAAATTTTTAGTACAAAACAGGTTTGCCAACTTTGTTTACTCTTTCAAGTAATTTATTTTAAAAGGAAGGAGAATATCTTTCTGTAATGACACTCTAAAATCTATATTCTGTAAATCTTTTTAATTCGAAAGTTAACCTTTGCATTGGTATTTTTGCATCTGAATTACAGAAATGTAAAATAGCAGTTTACAAAAATCTTAAGATACTGCAACTCTAATTTTTCCTGTCCCAGCATAGAAAAATGTTCAGAAAAGCAACAAATATTATCATAAAAGCTCTGTTGGTGTGGAACTTGGAACATGTTGTATTGAAATCAGTAGAGCTGTTGGTGTTATTTTCCAACATTGTGTTGAATTTCCTAATAGATTATTTTTGACAGCAGCTAAACCAATGTACAAAGGAACTAATGTGTCTTATTTTCTTGTTTGAGTAAAACTGCTGAAATACAGTTTTAAATTATTTTTAGGGAATATTTTTTTGGGAATTATAATAGCTGCATGGTAGAATTTTTAGAGGGAGGAAAAAGATGTGATCAGCACATCATTTATCATAATACAACAGTAGTTTCCTAAATCGTAGAAGCCCTTGATACACTTTGGCTGGGTCACGGAGTGGGTGACTGTGTAGTGGTTGAAGAAATCATCATTGCTAATAGGTGTTACTTTAGATTAGCAAATGAAAGACTGCATCGTCCTTCAAAGAGCTCATCCATTCTCATTATAATTCTTTGAACGTTTGTCTGACCTTTTTAAGGAAGCTGTACTGAAACTTTACACTTAGAGTGCCACATAAATAAATGGACCAGCACTTACGTCTAGAAGTTTGTAATCTAATTACAGGAGCAATAATACGTCTTTTAACACAAAAATATCAAATGTTACTTGTCATAGCAAATTGTTCGTCTATTTAAAACTGTCTTTTCCTAATGTTGTAATGCTTGTGAGACTAATGAGTGCTGAGCAGGTTTATAAAAGTAGATAGTATCACAGTTGTCTAACAAAAATGTAAAGCCAGATTGTATTGCTAATATTTTTCCTCTCAGCTTTGTCACTGTGTATACATTCAGAAAGCTTGGGTAGGTGGAATAGTTTTGTTTTATGAATGAGAGCGTGAAAGTTTGTGAAGCTAGGACATGCCCAGCTAAAGCAAACCAGCATAGCTCTACTCACCTCAGCAAAGACATTGTCATGTACCTTGCAGATGATAAAGTGTAGGGCTTATGCTTGTGAAATTATTTCAATTTAGATTTCACTTTAACTCTTATTTTTTTGTGGACAGTTTACATCTTCCCTGTTACAAAATACATTGCTAATTTGAATAGACCTTGGTGCCCCTGAAGAGTGCCATGGCTCAGACATTGTTTTTTATTAAAAGAAAAAAAAAAAACTTCTGTTAATGAACTTGACAAAGCAGAAAATAATTCATGTATTAAATAATTTTTTCTTAGACTTTTTTTATTCATGCTACTGAATATATAAAGTGCTTGCTGTCTCCCCAATCCCCTTAAGATATGTTCTTGATTAAGTGTCAGAAGGTTGAGTGGCATCATACAAACCTATGCAACTGGAACCGAGGGAAGATTTGATATTCCAACAAATCAGCTGGTTGAAATTTTGGTTACAAGTTGTGAGCGTTTGTATATTCCTTTAGCAGCAAAGTCACTGGAAGTCTTAACATTCAGATAGCAGTTAGTAGGCTGCTATTTGTTCACTGTTGTTCCCATTTTGGAAGGCAAAAATGTTATAATTTTACAGTGATGATGGAATTTCAGAAATACTAGGTCTCCACAAATGATTGAGCTTAGGCCAAACAAATGAAAACATGGTTGGGAATGCTGAGGAGTTCTACCTGGCATTTGGTAAGTCAGACTGGTAGGTGCTAAGATAATTCTTAACAGTATTTTATTTCTCTTCATCCACAACCAGTTAGAAAGTTAAGACTTTGGGCAACAGAGAGCCCTTTAGCGTTATAGTTTCTCATTTTTGTTTTGGGCCTGATTTAAGAAATGACTTTGTGGGTGAGGGAGATTGTATAGATGGTAGGAAGAATTCCTTTTCGTACCTTGCTTTGCTGCTTGCAATGGTAAAACGCACACACTGTTTTTAACTAGCTAATCTTCAAAAGTAATAATTTGATTTTGATACAATTTGCTGGCAGATGAATGAAAAGCTTTCCTGCTAGCTTTTAAAAACATATATATATATATGTGTGTGTGTATGTGTGCTTTGACCATTCAATATAGTTTGACTTAGTAAGCACTACATTACAAAATTATAGGAGGATTTTTTTTCAATTCCACCCTGGTTTGTCTGACAGTTGCAGAAGTGTGTGATTTCAGCAGAGGCCAATAAGTTGGAAGATGTTGAGAAACCCCTGAAACGCTTAGGGGCTGAGGCCCATAGTGACTTCTCAGTGAATACTGAGAGTAGAAATGTTCGTCACCCTTCAGGAGGTTTTTCAGTCATTTTTGTATTATTAGACCATGAAACAAGACCCACCTTCTAATGAAATATTAATGTTTGTGGCCTGTTTTCATTGTTCACAAATTTCTTGCAGTCAATAAGAGGTAGCAATCTATATATATGTGTGATAACCCAGAAATACATCTGTGAATGATTGTGCTCCACAGGAAACTTAAATGTAGTAAGTGATCAGAAAAGTTGAGGTTTTATTTTCTCTCTTGAGTGAGGAATATCTTAGAGTGAAAATGGAATATCAACTCTTACTTAGCGTGAAATAATTATAATTACATTTAGAAATGTTTTAAGTGGCTTAAAAATGCCTAGCCACTTATATTACTCTTTTGATAATTTAATGTTAGTTGTGAAATGATACAGGGTTAATGATACAAAATGTTAGCACTTCTAATGATATGTTTAAGAACAGTGCAGTCATTAAATTCAGTAAACTGGTATGTGGGTCTCATAAATAAATGCTGAATTATAATACAAAACACACCATGACCAAATTAATTAGTATGTTTAATCTAGTGAATTCCAGCTAGGCTGCATACAATATGGACATGTATTTAATTTCTAAATTTAATATTAGCTGCATAAGTCAACTCTCACTTATTCAGTGCAGAATTAGTATTAGGAGTTTAATGTCTTTTAGTGTTTTACATGAGAATTTTTTTTAAACAAGATGTTTTAACTCTGTTAGAGATTTTAAACATTGTAATATGTTGTCATCAGGAGGTAGCATTCCTGAGGTCCAAAATAACAAATTAATTCAGTCTAAATGGCAACACGCATTCAAATTCATTAAACAATCTAGGGCATAATATTTTGTATTTACTTATTTGAGGCAAACTTTTGTGTTGGTTGCTTTGCTGTGATCATTATTGTATCAGATTTTATTTATCCAAGGAGAGTTGAAATGCCAGTAGGATCATCTTGATGTTTCATTTGAAAGCCTTATTTTTCAAAGAAAACAGAAAATACTAGTCCAATTTATTTATTTGTTTTACCCACAAGTACCTCAATTTTTCTTCTTCAATTACAAGTATTATGTTTTTATCATGTGAGTTACAGGGCATACAGATTTTATTGAACTCGGGTTCTGAATTCTTAAGTGTGAGTTTAGGAGGGAAATAGGAAATTGAGTGGTTTTGATGTGTTTGGTTTTGAGTCTAATTCTGTAGATCTCTAAATAATCTACTCAATTGATAGTTTCAGGGATTTCAATGAGGTTGTGTAGGTGTTGTGCTTGTGATAGTGGAATATAGGCTTAGGCTCTTTGCTTTCAGGGGATAGTGTGTTTAAGATGAGGAGAGTTGAAGAAAAAAGTGCTGATTATTCTCATTTTTTTCCTTGATATGGGATTACACACCCTGCCCGTAACCTTTGATATAAGTGTAGCTTTGCATTGTGTTTTTTTAGTGGATGCTTGACTAGAAGTGGCTTCATGAACCATTGTGTTTTTACAGAAAGACCACAAAGCACTGAGCAGTCAGACTGCACTCTGCTCTACAGTCAAACCTTATAGTCAAATGTATTAAGGTAATTTCCACCCCTACCCCCAGCATCTCCAAAAAAGCAGGTCCAATGACTGTTTATTTGCTGGACCACACAAAGGAGCACACTTGTCCAAAAGGGGACACAATGAGGTTGTGCGTACACTGTGGTATTAAAGACCGTGCTGTGCCATCATCTTTTATGTGGCTTAACTCTTAAAGAACATCCTTATGGCATTTTGATGTGTACTGAAACAATTCTTGGGCATGGTTCTGCGGTTGAGACTGGGGACATATTCTTGGGGCTGTGCCCAATAAGCGCTTTGCTTCCAGCTTCCTGATTTAGAGTTTAACACTTTTTAAGCACAGACCTGATTTAATTAGACCTGCTTTAAGCAGAGTTTTAAACAAGATGACCTCTAGAAGTCCTTTCCAGCCTAAATTATTCTGTGATTCCTCACCTCCTAGATGCACTCCTTGCAATCCTTGGGGATTTGGAATTTACTAGTTGGGCATCACTTCTGAGTTCGGTGTTGCCAATGCTAATTCCATTAACCACACTTGCAAGAATAGTTCAGTTTAATGGGCTCAGAATTCAAATAATAGTATTCCTGTTTTAATCAGTGTTAATGAATTGGTCTTATTGTTTTATAACCTGTTGTAGGGGTAAGTTTTTATTCACCCTGCTTGTATAAGATAGTTCCTATTAATTTATCAAGAGGATTTGTGGGAGTGGAGAAGAACAATGAGGACCTTCTGTGTTAGAAACTTGGAGGTATTTCTTGAAAGGAGATATTTTACCTTGGGAAGTTAGCTCCTTTATTATAAGCTAATCACAAAAAAAAAAAAGCTGTATTAAAAAGTCTTTTCGGCACTTATTTCAAACTCTAGAATCATTGTTAGGTACAGTAAGTTGCTCTGCACTAGAAACTTGATAAAATTAATTCAAATGTTAAGAAAGAAAAAAAAAGCTTAATTTTACTACACACACTTGCTGATTATTACACAGTGCTAACCTGACAGAATTTTACTGGTTTGTATTAAGTGCCCGATAGCTAGCATTACTGTTTATGGGCAACATCATGTATGGAACCCAGATTAACAGCTTTTTGTTGAAGTTTTTAATGAGACTGAATTGAAGATTATATTAACTGATTTAATATGAGAATCTCAAATCTGTAATTTTTTTCCTAAAGTAGTTTTTTTTTTTTAAATGTGGTTTGTTACAGAATGGACAAGAGTAACAAGCTACAATTCTTTTATTTTTTTTTAATTAAATAATTAAAAGATTGTTCGCTAACCCCCAACTTTTTGAATGTAAAGAGACTCTGTTTACATGTAGCACATAATGCCTAAACTGAAGCTACATCACTGGGTATCACATTGATGTAAAAACACAATCTGTAGAGTAGACTTCAAAGCATTTACTTAACACGGAATTTAACAGCAATTAGGTACCTGAACTGGAAATGGTGTGGGCTTGTAGTCCCCTGAGCACAAGCAGTTAACTGAAACCTAAAGGCAGATTCCTTATGATGCACTTTTTCTGCAGTGCTTCAGTTTCATGCCCACTCAATGGAGGAAAAGAAATTAAACAGCCTATAAGGGATCTTGTCTGCTTGAGGTTAGGCACCCAAACGGGCTATCTGTGTGAAGGTCTTTAAGGCATGTCATGACCTTCTCTCCACTGCTTTGAAAGTTGGACACTTACTGCAGTAGTGCTGCTTTGTGAGATGCCTTAAACCATAGGTTCAGTTTAGTGATCTAAGCTACGCAGACTAGATTTCATACATACTGGCTCAACCAAAGCTACATCAACAGCCATGAGAGCTGTAAAACTAGTGCGGATGTTAAGGGTTTCTTTAGCTGGAACTAAAATAATTATTTTCAGTTTTGCTTTATTTTGTAATGGTATAACTGTTGTTTCATAATCAATTCTTGGTTGAATATTGTTGCCAGGTCTAAATAAGACCTTGACTTCTACATTGATGTACATGAACTGTACGTTAGAAATGTTGCTGCAAATATGTAGAAATTTTCGTATGTATTTTTTAAGCTCTGGCTAAGATTGATGTTTCGGGGGAAAATGTTTATACATTATTTCATTATAAGCAGATTAACTGATAAGCAGTGTATCTACTGCTATTTTGAATATTTTTGCTAAATGCAATTTGAAGAATCTTAAAAATATACAAAAATTGGGTTAAGTACATTTAACTATTAAAATTCTTCTAGCTCACAGATATTTTCAAAAATGTTAGTAGACAATGGCTGTAGGCTTTTTTTCTTCCTCGTAACATTACCAATATATCTAGTTCAATTGCATATCCTACAAAGCAAAAGTACTAGGGATTCTGAAAGCTTGGTCTTAATATTTCTTTCTCTTTTACTCTGATGTTTGTGTGACTGTTTCACTCTGTCCTGTTATAATTCTTCCTGATGGCTGAAAATGACTGTTAGATCCTAATTTCTACCTCTAAAAGATGGGCTATATGATTTTTGTGTGACAAGCGCAGGAACTGCTTGTTCTTTCATCTTCTCTATAGTGGTTCATAACTATGTTAAAAAACAGTAAGGCTTTGGTTTGATTAACATTTTTAGCTTTCATAAGCTGCCAATTATTACTTTAAAAATAAAAATTGTCATCCTGCACCCTGTCCTCTGCTCCGCTGCCCTCTCCCTTGTATAAACTCAGCTGTTTGCCTGGCCATATACTGAATTCAGAGCAGCAGTACAGTTGAAAAATAACCATTCAGAGTATTTTTTTTTTTTTTTAATTCACCAGGTTAGTAGTCAGATCTGAACTGACCCTTTTTTTGGGAGCCACAGCACAGTAGTAGGTGCAGGGCAGAAATATAAGGATAGGACTGCCTTTTCAGTTTGTTGTTTTAAAAAAAAGAGTAGCACACCACCTACATTTTTTTCTGGCTTATAAAATTAGAAACTGCTAGAGAAGAGGAGTTCCTAGAAATGGGTTTGCAACTTATGTTTTTCATCTCTGTGAATTGCTTTGTTTCATACTCGGCATCACATCACTTTTGGTACTAGACTAACCCAGATAAACCATAAATAAAAGAAAGGAAACTGAAATACAAGACTGCTTTTTTCCTTTTTTTGGGGGGTATACATACAGTGGGGCCACACGTTTGGGATTTTTTCCATATATACCATTTTATGGGAGGAAAAGTAACAATACTAAGATTCCCTTGCTCCGTAATAGAACTGCAGTAATTCTCCAGGAGTTCAATCAGCAGCAAAAGGGATGTTGCAGCAACCAGAGCTTGTTTACAGAGGACATAAGCGGGCTGATTTCTCTAGACCATGCATTTCTGTATTCTTCTTAAAAAAAACAGATATTGTCAGTACAGTGTCAATGCTACCTATGCTTGTGTTGGTGGTTTGTGCCCCTGAGAAGTTTTCAAGGAAAGAGTAACCTCAAATTGATTGTTTTGTCTGAGAAGCAAACCTGAAAGAGAACTGTATTTTGCAACGCAGCTTTCCCCAGTGTCTTTGCTGATTGTTTAGAGCTGGGTTTTAGGGTTGCAAAGAGAGGAGATGCAGCTGTTTGTGCAGCTTTTCCCTCTGCCCACCTATTTCTCCTTCCAGACATGGATATATAAGGGGATCACAGGGGTTTTCACACTTTAACCCTACCCTTTAGTACCAGCTGATGTGATAGCAGGTAATTCTGCATCCTGTGATGGACTTACAGTTATGCCTTGTGCAGCCTTGCTGTTTTGAGGCGGCACAGTTCAGTTCCTGTTTTTTCCCTGCAGAAGGTCATCATCACTTAGCTATAGGTTAGGATGCTGATGCTTTTATTTTTCCTGTTGAAGTTGTTCTGCTTCCCATGAAGAACTTAAAGATTCATTGAATTAGAAGAGGGCAAAGAAGGGGGGATGTGTCATTGCAGCGTGATGCTTAGGGCATGCATCTGAGAAGGGGAAAACTTAGAGCTTCCTTTAATCTGCCAGAAGTGTCCTTTTCCTTCAGTCCTGCCACTGCTCTGGTGCTGACACGATACTGGGCTGAGCCAGAATTTATCTTTCTGAAAGATTCCTCCCCCCCCATGTTCATTTTCCTTTTCCTTTTTTTTGAGTTAGTCCTTGCTAGCTCAATTTGTGAACTGTGTCTTGGTGCCAGAGTACAATTGCTAGTGCTGGCATGCAAGAGGAAGGAATCAGTAGCTGAAGCTGGGAATGAGAAATTACTAAAAAGGTTGGGAATGCACTTTTTAAAGGGATTATGTGGGATTTAAGTGAGTATGTAACTACAACATGAGTGCATATATATTAAAAAGCTAGGATGGGCAAAATGTGGGCACTTTCTGCTTGTAAGGGATGTTACCCACTTCCTAGCCCAAATCGAATTTAAGTGTGTACGTATCTTTTTGGATATGACTTCTGTCTTTCTCTCTGGAGGAATGGTTGCGAGTTTGAGCTTTGGGTCAGATTGTGGTACTGGATCACACAGGACTGGTTTTGTACATGTAAAGGGAAGAAATATAGAATGAAGATAATGTGGTGAATTAAACAGTTCCAAAATTAAATATAGTAGATTAAAATAAAAAGTCCTTATTTCTCACATTGGCAGTGGCACAATGTGTCTGATGTAATTCAGCAGATCCTGGGCTCACCCTCTAAATGTGTGTGTGCTTGTCTCCCATCAGTAAGAACAGAATGACTGCTGTTGTTACAGGTTGAAACACAACTGTCACTACAAACCCTTTTCAGTAGTTCATGAATAAAAGTTACCAGTGGAGTTTATTAAGTGTGATAAAACCTATGGAGTTTATTCTTATTTTACAGACCTGAACACTGAGGCAGTGAAAGATGATTTGCTTGTAGGAACACAAGAGCTTACTGTAGTAGAGCCCTCATATACCCTGACTCCTAATTAGGCTCTATGGAAGATGGTTCATATTCTTTTACAGGCTTATTTTTGGCTTGGCTGCATTAATCTGTCTTACTGTTTTATGGAAGCAGTCACACAACCTTCTGCATAGAATGAAGATAATGTGTCAAGCTGTGGTTTTGAGTTGCTCATCCTCAAATACGGCCATGCTTCAAAGCGAAAGACATTTTCATTCAGTTCCTTTGGTTTGAAAATCACCCACCACTGCTGCTTCCTAGTTCCAGTATGATTAAATTTCCTTACAAAGCTTTGCTGGCTATATTTGAAGAAATGAGGTGCTGACTAACCATGTTGTTAATGTTTTTAGGTGACAGTCTCAGCAAATCGCACATTTTAATACTGTGAGTTTCTTGCTGCTGCCATCAGTGAAAACAGTGAATGTTTTAAAGTGCACATGGTAGCACAGACATGACCTTAACTTAAGAAGCTCAAAAACGTTCCTATGAAGGTGCACAGTGCACCTTCTGGATCTAGATTTGTTGCTTTTTATCTTAGTTACATCTCACCCTATAAAGCTATGAACCAAAGTGGAAAAAGTCATTGAGGTGAAATGTTCCCCCCATTCTCTCAGAAGTATAAAAATGTGCATTAACAGCTATATGAACGTACTTCTATATGCCTTAGAATCTACTAGTAGTAAGAAATAATTAACTTTTAATTTAAACATTAAATTTTTAAAGAGTTTCTTAGGTTCCCTTTCTGGATCACAAGCTTACTTTTAGATTATATTTTATTTGCAATTTAAGAGAATTTTGATGTTGTCTCACAGATGAGGTAATTATCAAGGAAACATTAGAAAGGTAAAGATACTGACAATAGTTGAAGCCTGAGCATATTTCTCTGAGAGGGAGCATCGAAAGAAAAGATAATGATGTAGAACAGTGTGTTCCACCCACGAACCAGTCTGAGTTACCTATTCAAAAGAATTGTGTTGTCTAATAAAAAAATGATAATTCTGGAATTTTTCTCATTTTTGTCTTGTGAACCCAGGCTGAGCAGGTGTTGTTCTAGTCTACATGCGTATTGTTGAGTCCTAATTGGTTTTTACGCTCTCTTCCCAGTTTACTTACTGGAGTAGTTAATGCTAACCTGGTTTCAAACAGTGGCTGAGCTGTGCTGGGGTGAAAGAGGCTGGATGGAGGCAGTTGAGCCTCGCAGTTGACTGGTGTGGCCCTGGAGCCAGGGGAAGATTGTGTGAAGCACTCGGCATCTTCAGGTCTGTGACCTGCATGTCACCCCCCATTCTACCTCTGTGTTAAGAGGCTAAGGGTGAAGGATGCAGCTCACTGGAAGGTATTATTGTTCCATCGGGGGAAAAAGGTCTTTTGAGAGTTCCCAATTGGGTGATGCATTGATTGTATGTTTAGAAAGTTCTCAGACAACAAGTGAGATGAAAAAGGCGTACTCAGTGCTTCAAACATATGGTCTCCAAAGTCTCCCATGCTTTGTAAGATTAAGGACAGTTTACTTTAACAGAGAGAATGTTTCATCCATCACCCTTCCTCCTATTTCAGTTATGCGATGTCCTTGGAGCAACTCGGAAGAGTAAGATTAGAGAAGTAAGATTTTTAAGCTGTCTTTAGGAAGAGAATCATTTGCCCATGGTGAACCGTGAATCACGAACTGCAGCTTTGCGTATTGCTTTGGTCTGTGGGTCACTGTTCAGAAGGCACTGGAATGAATGCATTGTCCTCCAGAAAAGACTCAGAAAACTGAATTTCAGTTCTAAGAAATGTCCTTTCTCTTTCTTCTGCTGTCAGCTGATCATTAATGATTTGTGGTATATGTCTGAGATGGTTGGTTTTGATTTGTCCGTAAGGATGACTAGACTGTTTTGTGGCTCTTTCAGCCTAATTTTTGTAGGCTACTCTGGCTCAATGTCAGTTTGATTTAAATCCTTATTTTTTTTTCCGTGTTTTTAATGTATTTTTTTTTTTCTGGTTTCCATGTGCACTTGTTATTTTGAAGTGATGTACAGAACATCTGTCTGCCTGTGGAGTTTTTAGCATTTAGCATTGCTGAAATGTTTAGTGTAATACATGTTTCTGGAAAACATGTGATACCTAGTGATCCTGTTTAGCCATTGCAGTTGTTATTTCTCATTTTAGACTTTGAAGTGCCAAGAAGGGCTTTGTGCTCTGCACAATGAACTCCTGGAGCTGGAATTTCTTACTGCTGTTGCACAAGGAGTGAGCGTGTTCAGGATGGAGGTAAAAGCTTGCTCAGTTGGATTTGGGTTAATAAATGCAGTGGGCTTCAGGAGAAGTCATACAGTTCTGGTACTTTTGCCAAGCAATTATATTAGATGGTTTTTCAGACTTTGCCAGATTTGAGGACCAGATGATTGTATCTGCTGACATCCGTGTGAATCATAATGATGCAGCTCAGTCCCTGTGATTTTAGTGAAACGGAAGGATTTTCTTCTGAGGTGAGAATTTGAGGTGCTTGGCTAGTTAGCTGTTTTAGTAGCTCAAAAGTCTGAATGTGAGAATATCTGCCGACTGAAATTGATACTGCATGTGTATGTAAGTATTGGACTGTCAGTGTAGGATACTGTGTCCTTCTTAAGCAATGAGGACATTTTAGTTAAGCTGTCTAGTATGAAGGTAGACATATGCCTGTGAGGTCTGTGTCAGGGTAACAAGTGTGCTTGAAGTAATATGTCTTCAAAAGCTGGCCTAGTCTGAACAGCGATGGTAGAGTGACCTTGCAAGCGTGCATCTGCTCTAACTTTGATTCAGAGGTCATTTTATATGCTGTTTTCTTTGTAAATCAGGTTGCCTTTGCCTTCTGCAGAGTCCACATTTTTTCTGTTTCAAGATACTTTGTGTAAACATCATTTTTTACCTTAGATTGCAGAAATATGTGAGATATAGGGTTATATTGGATTTGAAAAGTAACAAAGGTAGTCTTTGGAAATAACCAGCTTATTCTTTTTAGAGTATTATGTCACTAAAGAAAATATTTATACTTATTCATGTAGCATGCAAGCAATTATGTAAGCATATAAACATTTACAAAGAAAACTAGTAGTTTTGTAGATACCTGTGCCACTACTCTGCTATCCTGTTTCTTTCTCCAAATTGTTACTGTGCATTACAGTTGGGATGTGATATGTCACGTGCAAAAAAACCTCAAATTTAAAATAAGTTAGGGCAGTTTAATTTTTTTTTTGTCACAGCGATTATACTTTATATAGCATTTTGCCACAGGACAACTTTCTCCCAATGGCAGGGCACTGAACAGCTTGCATCTGTGGGAACATGGTGGCAAAATTGAAGGAACAGTCTGTTCCTGCCAACGTTCATTTCGATGCCCCAGAATATGTCTTCAGGTGTCTCTGCTGCCAGAGCGTACCCTAAATTGATGGGACAAAAGGAACAGTCTGGATCTTTGTGTGTGAAAGTGAGGAAATAAAATCTTAAATCTCGTTTAGAAATCTCATTTAGATTTGGAATTAAGTGGGGTGACAATGCCTGTGGGGCTCGAAAGTGGGAAAAGATGAGTCTCTTACTCCTCCGTATCAAGAAACCCTCTGAAAGGGGTTGGAAGTGCTCAGTGGAGGGTGGAAGCAGACAAACAGGTGAGCTTTTCTTGCAATAGCCAAAACTGAATTGACAAGTAAGGGAAAAAGGGAAGACATGAAATTATAATGAAAAAACCACGTTGAATTTAAAATGTACCTCAGGAAATATTTAAGAGGAGAAAATGCTGTGCCATCTGCAGGGAGAAAATATCTCCAGTATTGCGAAGACCAATGAGCTCTCCACGGGATCTGCTGAAATGCTGAACTGTCTAGGGCAGCCCTAATTCATCATCTCATATTTGCAAGAGTTCACAGAATTCCCATGTATTGGGTTTGCATGGCAAGGTTTTGGTAGTGGGGGGGCTACAGGGGTAGCTTCTGTGAGAAGCTTTTAGAAGCTTCTCCCCGTGTCTGACAGAGCCAATGCCAGCCAGCTCCAAAATGGACCCACTGCTGGCCAAGGCCGAGCCCATCAGTGATGGCGGTAGCGCCTCTGTGATAACATAGTTAAGAAGGGGGGAAAAAAAACCAAAAAGCATTGTAACAGCAGTTGCAGACAGAAAGAGGAGTGAGATGTGAGAGCAACAACTCTGCAGACACC
>NW_010133515.1:10828-27962 GCF_000699245.1 Pterocles gutturalis | reverse complement strand
CGGGCCGAGCGGTGGGGCACCTGCCCGGGCTGGGGTAATGAGCTGCTTTAAGCCGCTTGCGGGAAAAGCGCTGCTTTTTGGAGCAAGACGTTTTAGCAATACATGATAGCAAAATACAAGTAAACCGGCTGTAAGAGGAACTCGGAAAACGGGTAAACACTGAGGAGAGATGCTGGGTAATACGGTCTCGTTTAGAAGTGTGGTGCATAGCCTGAAAATTAGTTGGTTCAGAGAACTGAAAACAAAACGATTGGCTGGCTGGAAAGAAAATCCTTTTCTTCTTCCCCTTCTATCTGCTTGCGTTCATCTGGAAAAAAAAAAATCTTGGATGTGAAGAAAACTTGCATAAAGATAGTTCTTCAGACTCCAGCGTGGGCTTCCCATCTGAAAGCTAAACCTCAGCCTGTAGCTGTTTTGCAGAAGAGTTACAAAGCAGTAGATTTGCTTTTAATTTAGGGAGTCTTTCAGGCCAGTGAGGTGGCCAGCAATGTTCGGTTTGACCTGCTAGTCTTTTGGATAGGATTATTTCAGTAATTCTGTCACCGATTATTTTAGCGTCCAAAAATACAGACACAAAATTTAAGAGTCTGCAGGCAGGAAGCCTGAGTGATGCTGGGTTGGGGTGAATGACAGGGATGGGAAGCTGATTGCTGTGGAGTACCAAGACCAGCTTTCTGAGACATCCTTGTGAGTTCCTAGCACTTGTTTGTTTCTGTAGGATCTGATTGAGGTTGTACTGATCAGTGCCAGCAGAATCTTACTGCAGGCTGAACTCATGGCTATCTGGGAATTTAATTTTCCTAAAAGAAATCTCAGTTTGTGGGAGATTGATGATTTAAATTGAACTTGTATCTGATTTATCAGAACTATGTAAGTGTCTGAAGGCTTTTAAAAAGGCAGTTTTGAAGGCATCGCTGTTGATATTCGAACCTGAAAACACATGGCCACCGTTTAGCTTTTTTGCCCTAGATTATTTTGGTATAGGCTTGAGTAACTGCTTCGTGGTCCTGCAGGGCAGTTCTGAAACACCACCAACGATACTAAAGCAGTTTCTGCATAGCTGGCAAAAGGAACCACCAGGCCTAAACACAACACACCTCAAATTTACTTGTCTCAGCAGTTTTGTACTGAAAAATGCTCAGCACTTGATAGTGCCTGTAGCTCTCAAGAGCCAGATTTTGTTTACAGTGTTCCGGTTTCTGAATAGTCCAAGGCCAGGCTGACAGTTTGGATGGGCTTTATGTATTTTCGCAGATATATACTTGTCTGGCTCATTATTTTTGTTATTTTATCTATCCTGAGCCTTGCCTGGACTTCTGCTATTAGGAAAATGTATCTTGCAGGCTTCTTTCCCATTAAATGGAGGAAGCATTTCTTGGCAACAGTCTTTTCTCCTGATACGACCCGAAAACTGGCAGCTTGTTCCCGTAAATGGCAGAGCTCCCATTAGAGGAATCTAATTTGTTCCCTCACCAAAATCCACTTGTGAAGATGTATCATCAGTCAGCCCAGCTGCCAACCATGCCCTGCTTTTGCACGTGGTGGTGAGTGCTGTCTTACGGGCTGGGGTCCACTGACCTCCCTGTGTGTCTTTCCAGTGCTTCTTCCCTGCTTGTGCATGTAAGGATGGTCTGACAGCCCTTCTCAATGAAGACAACCTTCTGGAATAGCAGTTCTCTCTATGCAAAGCTGCTCTTGTTTCCAGGAGATTTTTTGAAAGTTTGGGTGCTGTACATAAAACCTGCTCTGAAAGGGGTACCCCCATTCAAGACTAGATGCACCTGTAGGCACTACAGTTTAGAGATGCCTATCGGGAAGTTACGGCTTATCCTCACCGATAAGTAGCATAGAGAGGGCTAGAAGTAATTCATTGCGTGGGTATGATGCAGGAGATCCTAGAAGCCCGCTTCTGCAATTCGAGTTCTGCCGAGCTGTCTTCTGAGTGTCATCTCACTCTTTACTAGTCCAGGATTTTGTTAAAAGAATAGTCGACTGATTTATGGGTATGTCTGCATGGCTCAATACAGCACAAATATTGGTCTGTATCCTCCAGCTCACACCCGCCTTGTGCAGACCAGGAAGCAGAAGCCGTGAGCCACCAGCAGCTGAACTGAGAAGCAGAACTGGGAACCCAGACATGATACCACACGAAGCAACTGCACTGCTTCCAGTTTCAGAGCAGCTCAGACCAGTGGTAACCTGGTGATCTCTCCACACCTCCAGTGTGTAGTACAGCAAGAATAGAAGAATAACATAGTAAAGGGTCAGTAAGGCAGAGTGGAGCCGCAAAAGTCTTGGAAAATTGGGTGAAGCTTAATCTTGATTCCTGGGAGAAGAAAACACAATGGATATTCTGTCAAGGAAGCATGGTAACAGTGTGCACAAGTAGTTGGTGTATCAGGAGGGGCCGTTCAACAAGAGTCTGGAGTAACTAAGAGAAAACAGTCTTTCTGAGAAATCTACATAGGTGGACAAAGAGAAAGGTTGAAAAACAGAAAAATTACCAAGGCAGAAAAAACTTGACATGGAACAGGATGGCAAAGATTGCCAGATTTTGAGTCAATGCTATATTGCAGGGATAGTTCGTGTATTACTGTGTCTAGGATTTACAACTGAGTTAAGTATGAGTGGAAGAATGATTCCTGTCAGAGCTGTTGATTATGCTTCTTTGCTGTCAAAATATGGAAAAATGCTGAATGAACGTTCAACTGATTGCTCAAAGAAAATAAAATTCTAGACAACTGCCAGATTTGGCCGTGTGCCCCAAATGAATATCCAGATATAGGATACACAGCACTAAGCGTGTTCATTTTCGGATAACAGATTTGTGTGAAACACCCTCTGCAATGGCTTTAATCATAAGGAAACATAGAAACTAATTACATCTTGAGAACATTTTGATAACAGTGTGTTGAAAACAGTGAATGAAAAGATACTTTCATGTACTGCAAGGGATTGCAAAGTTCTCATTAGAACATATAATTACAAAATCATAATTAAACTAGTATGCTAAAATAGAAAGCATTACAACTGAGATGTAATTTTTTTACTTTAAATAATTCGATCTGTACAATCTAAAATTAGCTTTTAAACTTTATTACATAATAAATAGATGCAATATATGTTTATAGGATTCACTGAAGATTGGTTAAAAGCTACTTTTTAACAACCGTGATTGTTTCCTTATATGACAAATAATGGGAGTATTTTGGTCATTTGGGGATTGCAAAGCAAAAGGGACAAAGGAGCATGGATCATATGTGGAGAGTTTTTATATAGTGATATAAAAATATGGCTACAGAATTGGAAGGGGCAGCCTCCGCTTGTCAGCAGAGGCTCTCTAAAGGCTGCTCAAAATGGAGAACTTGGTGCTGTAGATACTACCTTCAGCTTGCATGGTTACGTTGATGCAAAAATAAGGAACTTGCTTTTTTTTAACACACAGTGTGCTAACAGTAATACAGGGTACCTTCAGACCGCTGCTATAGTCAGTGGTTTCAGACAAAGCAGCAGAAATTTAGATTTAGATGCACTGACTATTTAAAGGACCTTCAGGAGGTGTCAAAGAGGCTAGATACAGGATTAAATGAATGGACCAAAACCAACAGGTTAGGTGTTGGAAACATGCAAGTAAAGACAGGAACAGAATTAGTGCAAGGAGATCACCAAGAAGCTGGAGAGGGAGACGGAGAGGAAATGATCCGAAGGTGGAAGCACATTCAAAAGGGAAAAGGGAAGGAGAGAAACCACTAGAAGACAGCAGTGTGAGGCTTGCAGAGAAATAAGATTTTAAATGCAGCAGGTTAATTATTCTTCAAAAACAGGAGAAACAAGGATATGGAAGAAATATAATGCGTAGGATGTTGGAACAAAATGCCTACAGTCAGAAATCCTGGGGGATACAGATCTAGAGAGAAAAAATGTATTTGGTTTTGCTTTTCTTTACAAGTGGAATAAGAAGGAACTGCAAAGAGTCAAGGGCACAGCATCTGTTGTATGAGTGTTCATTAAATAAAAACCGATGAGGGAAGGAAATATAAAAAAATAATTCTGAGTCTTTTAGCTAGGACTTATGAAAGTAATCTACTTGATTTTCTTTAAAAAATCTTGTGCCAAGAGAGGCTACAGAAAATACATTTCCATTAAGTGTCCTTGCTGTTGAGAAAGTTAAGATTATCAAATCTAAATCTGTCAATGCAGTAGTATTTAATAATCACATTGACATCTAACAATTCCATTTTTCATCCTTTTTAGGAAGGCAGCAATACTTCCAGAGGGCAACAGCAGTACTTTGAAAACAAGTTCTCTTAGGCAGTGATGGGACTGTAATTGCCCTGTTTGCTGGGTATGGCTGTGTTCTCTATGGAGTCTCTGAAAACAGGTCCTTCCCTGGAGTATTTCCTCTCTTGTATTTGTGTGCATTTTTCTGAGCTGTGTTAGTTTATTTTTGCCAGTCATATACCTAGTTTCTCTGGACTAGGGCAGGGATTGTGCCCCTGGACTCGGCCCTGGTGAGGCCACACCTTGAATCCTGGGGTCAGTTTTGGGCCCCTCACCACAAGAAGGACATTGAGGGGCTGGAGCAGGTCCAGAGAAGGGCAACGAAGCTGGGGAAGGGTCTGGAGCACAGGGCTGACGAGGAGCGGCTGAGGGAGCTGGGGGTGTTTAGTCTGGAGAAGAGGAGGCTGAGAGGAGACCTCATCACTCTCTACAACTGCCTGAAAGGAGGGTGCAGTGAGGGGGGTGCTGGGCTCTGCTCTGAAGGAACAAGTGATGGGACAAGAGGAAATGGCCTCAAGTTGCACCAGGGGAGGTTTAGGCTGGATATTAGGAAAAATTTCTTCACTGCAAGAGTGCTCAGGCATTGGAACAGGCTGTCCAGGGCAGTGGTGGAGTCACCATCCCTGGAGGGGGTCAAGAAACGTGTAGATGTGGTGCTTGGGGACATGGGTTAGTGAGTGAGGTGGTGTTGGGTTGACGGTTGGACTTGATGATCCTTGAGGTCTTTTCCAACCTTAATGATTCTATGAAAATAGTTAATTAAGACCAAACATAAAAACAGTGGTTAAAGTATTCAAGTAGATGCTTTTTCCCAAGTTCCTGTGTTGACATTTATCGTTGTCTTTTGTGTACAGTAACTTTCACAGACTTCTATCTGATTATGTAGTATAAGGTATACTGTTGTTCTTTTTTAAATGAGACTATATACTTCTGAGAGCTGGGGAGCCCAGCAATACAATAAATCCATATGGATTTTTTCAACAGCATGTGATTGATGGTTGAAATGAGCTCTCAGCTCTCCTAATAAGCGTGAACAGGGGAGAGAGACAGAGAGGTACAGTGTAACGAGCATGAAGAAAAGAGAAGAAAAACCTTTTGGGACTCAACCATGTTTTTCTCAGTCCTTTGCTCTGTGTTTGTCAAGGACTTGGAACAGTCATGTATGCCCTGAAGCTAGGGCTTAAAGAATGTGCGTCCTGGACTGATTCGTCACAGGACTGCTACAAGAAATCCCCACCGCTGTAATTGCAAAAAAACCCAAAAACAAACCCAAAAGCAACCCCACTTCGTTGAGATTTGAAGGTGAAGTAGAGCATAGGCCTCAGTTAATTGCTTAATTTCCTGAAAATGCAGCTCTGTTAGTGGAAATGGGTTAAGAGCTTTGTGTACCTTTGTGGTGTCTAACTTCTTTCAGTCAACGATGAAGTTTCTAAAGCATGGGAGTAGAAAGATAGTTTGTAGATAATCTCAAATCTATGATAGTGTTCATTTTAAAATGTGTCAATATGAGGTTTTATATGCAAACAGCTGTGAATTATTTTTATTTAAATTCTCATATTCTATATTTAGCTACAATATGAAATTCGCTAAGACATCCTGATGGTCTTTCATCAATTTTTTTTTTTTTTTTTTTTGCAAAGCTGCTGTCAAGTGTGCAACTTCAACTGTTAAAAAATACATCCTTGCAGAATTTAAATCATGTTGCACAATTTTGGGACTGTCGGGCCACTTGTCATTTAGATCTCCCATTACTGTACCTGCATTTTGGATTAAAAAAATCATGTCTTGAGAGAGAAACAATTGCTTAAGTAGGAACTTCTGAAATGCTGGCGTTTTAAGATCCTAACGATCAGAACAAATTGAAAGGTATGAAAATGGAAATTCACAGGGGAAATGCCATCCTGAAACAACTAAGTCAAAAGTGACACTTTTTTTTTTTTTTTCCTAACATCAGGCAATCATTTCAACAGACTCAGTGGAAATAAGGAGCTTTTGCAGTAAAATATTGTCTTTTCAGGACTACTGAATGAGAAAAAATATTCTGAAGGTCTCTGGCCTTTGCACAGCATTAAATGTCACTACAAAATGAAAGGGAAGTTGCATCTGAGGGCAAATACTTTCATTATTACTATAGATGGTCTGCTTCCAAGTTTCCCTAAGTAACTGCTGAAGTCTTCTCATCTCCACTGGGACTCTGCAAGTGGTTTAGGTTTCAGTTGCCCTGGAGAAAAGTTTGGAAAAAGGATCATGCTGTGTCAGTGTGGGCCACCTTGTGTCTCCACCAGAAGATCATTTATTCACTTTTCTCTTCAGCTGTCTCACACGTGAGCTGCTTCAGGTATCTGCTGAAGTGCGAAGCTGTAAGACTCATTTTATAAAGAAGGATGAGCAAGAACATCACAAATTCTACTCACAGCTAGTGAGTAAAAGTCATACAAATACTGCTGCTTACAAATACAGAAGAAAAAGTGTTTTGCAGGTTATTGTTCAAATTATGCTACTATATTGCTTCAGACAGCTCTGACACAAAATTAATTTTTCAACTGGCTAATAAAATGGAAGAAAGTTCCTTGTCCTTTACCATGTCTGCTACAAAATATCATTTTTTCTCTCATTATTTTATTACATCTTACATTTTCTGGAGTTTTAAATGCCACACCTCCCTGAAATATAAATGTAAACACATAGTCTTAGGTAGTGTTAATTCTCAGTAGACCAAATGTCTCTGCTCTTATGCCTATAAAAACAGGCTGGAAAATATGAATGCCAAAAGCTGAGAAACCAACAAAACAAATGAATCTTGTCTGTTGATTCTGTTTTTTAAATTACCAGATCTTTTGGATGATTTAATTGCTACTATGGAAAAAACAATATTTTTTTGCAAGTAAGCAAAGATTATGGCTTTTACTATCATCTAGACAAGACAAGAGTAGTTGGTTTTCTGCCTCTTTGTGGTTGCCCAGACATTGAGTCTAAGCATCTCTATATTTTCATCATAGCAGGTGGAGATGAAATGGGCAGTGCTTTGGCTCTCCCCATCCTACTCTCTATCCAGAACAATGGAACCAGCAGCAGGTGTCTGTCTTTGTTGCTGGTACAGACCCAATGCAGGCTGCCATTAGCCTCTCAGGGAATATAAGGAGATAAATGAACCAGAAGGGATTCTGCAAATTATAGTACCTCCAGGTAAGATGCAGATTACACATATAGCCCATCACATCCAGGTGTTTCTCGATGTGTGCATTTCTTTGCAGACATCATGCAGTTAGTCTTCAGTATAGTATAGTCTGCATTAACAGATCTTTTTCTGAATGCTTGCGAAGCTAGCCTACCATTGTATACACAAGCCAGACACTAAGAAGGCTTATCCTCCCACCACTAAATCAAATTAACTGTTACTAAAATCAGGTCAAAATGGTGCACCTTTCACAAGCTGATGTACATCCATCGTATGCTTCAGTACAGGGACCCAGGAATAATACCATGCAACTACTTATCTGGGAAATGATGCCAAGATACAACTTTGGACCAAAGGGAGAAAGAAGACATGGTTTTAATTCTTCGAAGTGCAACACTGAATTGTTCGGTGTTAGGTCTACACACTAAGGGGCTTGTAATGGTGTCAAGGCAACTGGACATGAGGGCAAGAATTAGGTGAAGAGGATGCAAAGAAGACCAATAAGTGTAATATACAGATACCTCTGTTCTACTTGCCAGTGCTTTGCACAGGGATCTGTGAGCTAGCACTAGTGGGACTGATTCACTGGCGTGTGCACTGAGTTGATCTCGGCATGTCACCCTCAGGACCACTGCTAGTAGATATTCCTTTAGAAATCCAATGCAGCCTCGGCAACTTGAACCAGGCCACAGGCTCTACAGTGCTATGACCAATGAGCCTCATTTCATTCAGACTACATGTTAAAAACTGGGGTGTCTGCAGAGATATGTCCCAACTTCTCCTTCCATGCAGCCCCCTTTAGAGGCCGATCAGATCACTCTGTTCAAATGATGTCTTCCTCACTGTGGACAAGGAAAAACCTAAGTGAGCTTGAGAGAGAAGGAGAGAATAAGCATCACCATGGGGTATGATAGGCTCACCTGTCTTTGTTTCCTACAGAGAGTGTGAAATTTGTGTGTGGGTTTTGTCCTACAGACCCTTGCTGCTGCTGCAGCAGTGGTCAGAGGATGTTTTTCCCACTCTCCAGGTCAGCTCTGCTTGGCCTTTGTTCCTTGCTCATGCTGTTATTCTGCTTCGAGTGGTGAGGAGAAAAACCTTCCTGCAAACTGGTAGCAGACAGTGGTTGAATGCAATAGTATCTTTTAATGGAAAGCATTAATGCAAAAATAAAAAGCTCCGTGGCGCATACCCCAGCAGAGCGTGACTTACTGTAACAGTCCTTAGAGACATTTCCATACTTGATGTATTCAGACATTATCACCTAACTGCTGCTCTTGTTCATCCTGTTCCTGGAGGTTAATAAAATATAGCTCTTGGATCATCAAAAATTCCAATGGATTTCTGAGTTCCTTTGATACAGAAAATGTCTCACTATCACTGCAACCCAATATCGTGTTACATAGCAAGGTATGGGGAGGTTTTGCCTGCACAGGTAGATGGTTTCTCTTCTTAAGCAGGATCTTTCCTCCATGCTGATGTCTGAACAGAACAGTATTTATGAAGTTGCAGTGTAGTTGCCTTCTGGAGGAAAAGTTCTATTACAAAGTTTCACAATATGTGGAAAAGTACTGTCTTGGAGATTCAGGTAGCACAATGGATTTTTTTTTTTTTAGGTAAAAGTTGTTACTTCTCAGCTATGTCTGTGTACTGCGAGTAGGAAGTTCCGTTATACGTTTCCAAACTGTATTTTCCTCTATCAGATTCACATGCAACAGGATCAGTTCCTTCAATGTTAGTGACAGGCTTCAAAGAGAGAGGTCAAAGTGATGGAAAACCAGGATGTGACAAAGTTATATACAATGTTTTCATAAGAGTTCACCACAGTTGGATAGCTATTTCACTCATACTGAACACCTGCAAAAAATGATGGATTTAAATACAAGCCAAGTACACAACCATAATCTCATTGACTGAGTTTCGACATGTTACTGACAAGCCTGAGAATGTAAATGCATACAGGTGTTCCTCATAGTCTTTGCTCCGACACACAATGCACCTTTGACAGCCTTAAGTATCTGATGGCTGCAAAGCTGTTCCTTTGTTCACAAAGATATTGTGAAGAGGAAAGCATGTCCAGTATCCAGACAAGAAAGCAAACAGCCCCTTTTGTTGTCAGTTGGCCAGGATCACATTCCACCATGGTGCTCTGAGCACCATTACACTGCCGCTTGTCCTGCTGGCACATGTCAGGACGAGGCATCTGCAATCAAGGCAGCAGATGGTTCTTTGAGTCGCCTAAAACCAGGATTGGCATGGACACATCGTTTATGATGCTGCTAAGTGAGAACAAAATACTGGCAAGCACATAATAACAGATCTCTGGATAGTGGAGGCATCCTGTATCCTGTTACTCCATTCACGCAGAACAGTAGCCCCCAAGTTTCTGAAGAATGGTTTTTCTGTTGATGTGCTTGCTTGTTTCGTATCTGGTGATTCATACGCATTCAATCCATAACCCATCCATTTAAACCCAATTAAAGACAACTGTTTGGGGAACATTTCAGGTTTTGACTATGCTTGTGGACAGCACAGCATGAGCTGCCTTGAAAACATCTGTGACGGCTGGGCCAACGACAGGGCTGCCAACACTCAGTTCATGGCCAATTCAGTTCTTTCTGTTTTGCCAGGCTCCACAGCGTGAAAGCAACACATTTCAGAGCAGTGGCTGGCACAATGGTTAAACTCCCCAGAAGTCACAGGCTTGCAGAAATTTCAGGACCCCAGTGCTGCTCATATCCCGTTTTTATTATGATATTTCCAAAAGAAAGGAGTGAAAGGGGGAAAAGTACAGACCTTCGGTGTGCCTTTCCTGCCCCATCAGCCTGAGTTGTTCCAGGAAATGTTTCCTAAATTTAGACCATTTCATGTTTTAATGCTCACGATATGTTGGCTGAGAGCACTCCACGAGTGTTAACCTAGAGCAAGGCAATGAATGATGATACCACGCGTTAGAGAGCATGCCCTCTTAGCTGAATTGCTTGTTACAGCCAAATGCAGATACAGAGTGCCGATATCGATCACTGCACTTACATTAATTATGTGATCCTTCTGCAGTGCACCATGCCTTAAATAATCTGCAGTTAGTATTAAATGACTCTAGCATGCATTTTCAGTTCAGCTCTGAGGGAGAGGCCAGTTGTCAGAACCCCACTCCGATACAGCACAGGAATGTCTTCTGAGGAAGGGAGGAAGGATGGAAGGGAGAAAGAGGGGAACGAGGGAAGGTTTCAGGTATTTTCTTTTCAGAGCTGATGCTCGCTTTAGTCCTCCTGTGTAAGGTCCTCTTCACCTTGGAGTGAGGTGATCAAGAACACAAGGTTTATGAAAGAGAGGAGAACATAGACTCAAATATACATGGCCAGCAATGTTTCTTGTTCAGGGAGCAGAGATTTCGTTCTTCTGTGAGGTGTTCCTTCTGCCCCTGTTTCCTGCTCGATTAATCTTTTTGATATCTGCTCTTTGTAAATGGACCAAGCACTACAGTTTCTTCTATGCCTATGAAAGAACTGTTTGATGGATCCTATTCCTCTCAGCCTGTTTATTGGCGGTTATATACAGAAATGGGTAGGAAGGGAAACAGAAAACCCTTGTTTGCCTCCTGAAATACGTGTTCCTTAAATTACCAATACCAAGCTTTTAAAAATACTGGGTTTTTAACAAAACAAACTATTATATGCTGCATTAACCTTCTCCCCTGGGTTTTGAACCTTTAGGAATTCCTGATTCCGGCTTACATCCGTAACACAAAAGCCACAAACATGATGTACTGCAAGTAAAAGGTGAGATTGTCATGACTTCATGAGCGAAAATGCCAGGTAAGACAGGACGAAAAGGTCAGAAAAGGCACCACAAAAACCCCGTGAGAGTGAGCAATGGCAGTAGTGCCAGCTGCAGCCCGTTGGCATTCCACTTAGCTAAGCCAAGGCACTGAAATATATGCAGAAGCACCAGTTACTTCATTCTTCACCTCTGATGCCATGTCATTATGTGTAAATGTGCGTGCACACCTGCAACGTGCAGTAAGGATTTCAGTGGCCTTTTAAAAAAATCCGGCCTTTGAACTGTAGAAGGCTTAAGGTTTAAAGCTTAGTGGAAAAAGGAAAGATGACCGTGCTTTGTGTAAAACTACGTAATCCAGATATTCCTGAAAACACTGCTATGCAAATGCGCATGGCATGAATAACTGGAATTTACAGGATAGTCTCTAAGGGCTAATAGCTTTGTCATCATTCTTGTGGGGTTGCAGCACTGCCTGAACGAAGCTGCGGCTCGCAGAGGTGTCCCCAGCCGCTCTCGTCTCGCCGCAGTTCCCCGGTGCTGCTCCTGCTCTGTGGGGCTTGTTGGCTGCGAGTCTCGGGTGAAAGGCTCATCTTCACAGATGGAGTGAGCGCCAGGGGAACGGCGGCGGGGGGGAGCCCTGTAACCTACTCATGGAAATGCAGCTCCTGCCACAGCCTCCCAGTGAGGGCTCTCCCTTGGGAGCGGCAGGGGGTCCCCAGGGGTCCATCAGGGCAGGGGCCTGGCAGCCGGGGCCCATCCCACCAGCCCAGCCAGGAGCAGGGCGCCGGGTCATCGGGCACCTCCCCAGGCTGACATAAGGCCATGGGCAGGTGGGGGGCACCCCGGGGGCTGGGCAGGAGCAGGGAGGCCGGTTGGTGCCCTGGCAGTTGGGTGCATGTGCTCAGCCCTGCTCCTGGCAGCCCCCAGGGGCGTGGGGCCGAGGCAGCCTCGCCTCTGCTGGACTGCCCCGTTTGGCAGCTCCTGATCGTAAACTCAAACTGTTGGGAATAATGAGCTTTCCCATTATAAATTACATGGTTTCATAGCATGCCTAAGATCCAGCAGTTGTATTTCATCAGATGGCATTTTCCAGCTTTATAGTTTGTTTTTAACACATGATAAAGCTCTTCTTAGTGTTTTGTATTATATGTTGTGGAAAGTTATGTTAAGCAGTTATATAAAACACAGAAATTATTATATCCACTAAATCTCTCTTCTCACTTTTTATGGGTTATTTTAATTATTGTGTTTGTTTTCTTATGGATCATGGTCATGGTATATTTTGACTTACTCTGCTGTGAGGGGTTGATCTCCATTAACAGAAAAAGTGTTTGGTTTATGAATACAAAAAGTGCATAGATTTTCAGCAACTAGAATATATTTTAAAATCCCCAAACTTCACAGTATTGGGAACAAATTTTACCCATACCATGGTATTCCTAAATTGGATAAGCATAGTCTGAGCTCCTTAAAGATAGCTTTGAAAGATTGAGTACAGGGGAAAAAACAGAGCAATATATTCAATGACGTGTATTGTTGGTCTGTTCTAACATATGTCCTCCTATATTTCTCCCAGTAAGACCTTGGGCCTGATTCTCTGATCCACGTGGTCTTGGGAGAAGGTGAAAGGTGGCAGGAGGAAGCAGTCCAGAAATTACTGGATGACATACAGCACCTTTGAGACCGTGTCCAAGTAGAGAGTTTGGCACTTGAGCTCAGCCAGACGCTGTAATTCTGGGACGTGGCCATACCTGTTCTAGTTTTTCCTTTTCATTTTAATTGCATTGTTGCTTTGTGGGTTTTTTTGTGTGGTTTTGTGGTGGTTTTTTTTCTTCCTTTTGAACAACAGATTTGCCTTTGTGATTTGCCAAGCGGGAACTGGAAACATGACTCTGCCCATTTTCTTATCTTATCTGGGCTCTGACTGCATTTAAATTTTCCACAGTGTTCACATATGCTGTAGTACTGCAACACCAGGCTCTCGCTGAGAGAGGTGAAGGTGGGATCAGCACTTTGGAGCAGGAGAATCAGCACATCCGTTGTCTGTTTGATGCATGGTGTTCAGCATAACAATAAGAAATATTTAAATTGCAATAATTTGCTAGGACATATCTAAACATTACTGGAAAAAACCTCATGAGTTCTGCACCTCTCAGCCCATGAGACACAGTGCTTTGGTGAGGAGCTCTGCACTGGCAGTTATTTGAGACAATTTATTAATGTTTATAATTCAGTGCACAAAAAATAGTAGGATTTTAAGGACACATTTTTTAAGTGCAGTGTTTCCACCCCGTTATGTCCATCCATGCAAGAACAGCTTACAGTGATAGGAAAAATGGTATGTTACGATCACTTTTTCCTTCTAATTTCCTAGGAAATATAAATTCTTTGCTAATATTGACCAACAAACAGTGAAATTAATAGAACAGTCTGTTTGTAACCTGGTAGGGAATTATTTTGGAAAATTGTTTATCCAGGCCCAATAACAACTGCTAACAGTCTAGTCTGTAGTACCGAATGGGAATGTATTAGGATGAAGATATTACCCCAAACAAAGCAGGTGTTGCCGTGAAATCCAGTGATGAAATTTATCTGTGCTGTCAGCAGGCTTTCAGCCTGGTTTCTCCTGGATGCAGGCTCCATGTGCTGAACAAGCCTAGACAGGTCAAAGCAGCAGAAACTTGCTGGGATTCAGCACAGTTAGGCGTCTAGTACAGAGGAACCCAGAGCACGTTGGGATTTGTGCTCTGCTCTTCATGTTGGGAGCCAGCTCAGACCTAGCTATTGCATACTGTTGTCAGCGTTTGTACAATCAAAGCGTTTTATGTCTAGATCGGAACGTCAAGATGTGATTTCGCCAGAGTATGACCTATCCACACCAAACCCTGAAAAGTACATAAAAGCTTAGCTGTGGGCATGTATCCCTTCCAAAACCTCTCTGTGTAAGAAGTTGCTGTGCTCAGCAGCAGTAGCTCCCACGAGGACTTCTCAATGCCTTTCATTTGCAATGGCATGCACTAGCTTTAAGTAACTTGTATTTAGCATTGCGTCTTTTTATTAGTCCACACAATGTGGTGGCTTAAGCTGTTAGCTTGAACTATTCAGTTTAATGTAAATGTAGTTTTAACACAGTAAATAATTTATTCCGAATGTTTCCTACTTTGTATTTTCTTTGCCGTAGCTAAATCATGTCTCACTTTAAAAAGCAAACAGAGTAAAGCTAAATGTCAGAAGAGTTTATTTCCAGATGAGTGCTACAATTATTAACAAGCAAGTAATCCGGCTCTCAGATAATATACAATTCAGAGTGTACCTTTGACATATTGTCTAAAAGTATAAAAAGTGCAGTTAAGTCAATGCACTTCCCTAATAAAGTTCTTACATCAGAATTCTAGATGGCTGAGGTTAACTCATAATGATTTATTTCATAACCCTAATAAAGTTCTTACATCAGAATTCTGGATGGCTGAGGTTAACTCATAATGATTTAATTCATGATTTTTTAAATTACACTTGATCACTGTTACGTGTTTCTGCAGAAAATCTTTAATGCTCTTTAGTGAAACTGGTTATCTATCACAAAGATTGTCCCATCTTATTAATAAAACTTTTCATGGAACTTGTATTATAAATTTTAGAGGCAAAATTATATGAAGGTGTCATAGCAATAATTTGTAGAGACAGTTTAAATAAGTCTAGACGTTGCATACCCTCCCATATATTTTATTCTCAAGACAAACATACACCTTTTTTTCAGGTCTATAGGCACAAATTGTATCTCTCCTTTATGCTGAGGAGTAACAAAAAAAACCCCACCTGTTTTAGAAATAAGTATGTTTGGTAACATTATTTGTCCTCATCAATCATAAAGATTAATTTACATTGCAAAGCTACCACAACTTTCATGAAATTCAGATTTCATAGATATATGTTGTCTTAAAATGTCTGAAAGAGAATACAGTCTAAGGGATTTAAGTACCCGTTTCTCTTTCGCCTCTCCATATCCCAATTTTATTTTGCTATCATCTGGCAGTTGAAGAAATTGGCACTCTATAACAGTACACCAGAAAAATGTGTCATTTATGCACAATTACTCTTATCCAGTGCTGCTGTAAGCCACAGGTCCTGTTGGCCATCTGAAATCCACTGAAATCACATTAAAACTCATCAATCCAGCATTTTAAAGTTAAAATTGTTCAGATAATGCAGCTGGTCTTGAAATTCTGAGCTGGTATCTTCCTTCAAAACTAGAATCCTGCCAACCTTGTAGAGATGGTTTAATCTTACTCTCCTGATTAGTCTGGATACATTTGATCTTCCTGATGTTTCTCAAGTGAAATTTCTCAAGGAAACTTTTTATTGTAAATATGAGTAAACTGATGGAGAATAAGAAAAGAATAATAGACAAAATGGCTGTGAGACATGGTAACTTGAGAAAATTACCATATTTCACTGTTTTCCAAGTGCTTAAACTGTTTTGGAAAGCCATAATTTCAAAATAGGTAAGCCTAGAAACTACAATTAAACAAAACCAAAGAATGATTAGACCTAAAGCAGGGTTGTGTCTTTGCCTTCATTACTACGTAGAAAGGTGTGATTGTTGGTGGTACAATGACTGAAACCTGATTTTCCCATAGGAGGAAGACGTTGGCAGTAGGCAGGCAAATACTCTTTGTATCTGAACTGTCTTTTTCTACTGACAGCTCCCATGGGCACTGTCTTCATCCATACCTCTGCCTTTTTTAAGTTTTATTGGAAAGAAAAATCCTCAACTCAAACTCATGACTCTTATTGGACCAGGATAGGAATATTTGTTGATAAACATTCAGGGACCACAATATGTAACTGCTGTAGCTGCAACAACAGAGCTAATAATCGAGGCTGGTGATTAGGAAGCTGCGAGTAAACATTTGAAATGGACCTGGGCTGAGGTGTGTGTCACTGATTCATGTGCTGTTCATCACACTAAGGCAAAGCTGCCATTGTTTATGGTACCTGTGCTCAGGCACTATGGTAATTACTGTGTCACAGGCAAGTCATTTGATGGAATAAATAAAGCAGTGAAGACACATTTGTTCCCTTTTTGATGACTGTAGTTAACATTTACTTGTTAAAGGGAAAGCTGAACATTCTCAGAGGAAAAGAAAACATGTCAGTATTTAGGATATTGTTTTGAACCTTCCTCTAATAAAAGGTCAGTGAAAAACGTTGCATCTCTCCCCATGTTTCCCTGGTTCTCTATGAACGTGTATTTCAATAAGGGTGTAGAGAACATGGCATGAAATGGGGATAACAATAATATTTAGGGGTGATGGTAACTAAAAAGATTAAAATGTGTCATACAGAATGTATTATTGCCTCTGGTCTTGGTACTTGTATTAGGTCTGTGTGGCAAGGTTTCAGTAGTGGTGGGCCTGCAGGAGTGGCTTCTGTGAGAAGCTGGTAGAAGCTTCCCCTGTGTCAGATACAGCCAATGCCACTGCTGGCCAGGGCTGAGCCCATCAGCGATGCTGGTGGCACCTCTGGGATTGCATATTTAAGAAGGGGGAGAAAAACTGCAACAGCAACTGCAGCCAGAGAGAGGAGTGAGAATATGTGAGAGAAACAACTGTGCAGACACCAAGGTCAGTGCAGAAGGAGGGGAGGAGGTGCTACGGGCACCGGAGCAGAGGTTCCCCTGCAGCCCCTGGTGCAGCCCATGGTGAGGCAGCTGTGCCCCTGCAGCCATGGAGGTAACAGGGGAGCAGAGATACACCTGCAGCCTGGGGAGGACCCCATGCTGGAGCAGGGGGATGCCCGAAGGAGTCTGTGACCCTGTGGGAAGCCTGTGCTGGAGCAGGCTCCTGGCAGGGCTTGTGACCCTGTGGGGGACCCATGCTGGGGCAGCCTGGGCCT
>NW_010133515.1:0-10688 GCF_000699245.1 Pterocles gutturalis | reverse complement strand
CTGATGAGGAAGGAGTGGCAGAGACAACATGTGATGAGCTGACCACAACCCCCATGTCCTGTCCCCCTGTGCTGCTGGGGAGAAAAAGGTAGAGACATCAGGAGTGAAGTTAAGCCCAGGAAGAAGGGAGGGATGGGGGGAAGGTGTTTTAAGATCTGAGTTTATTTCACATCATCCTGCTCTGATTTGATTGGCAATAAATTAAAATAATTTTTCTCCAAGTCAAGTCTATTTTGCCTGTGATGGTAGTTGGTGAGTGATCTCTCCCTGCCCTTATCTTGACCCACATTATATTTTTTTTCTCTGCCCAGTCCAGCTGAGGAGGGCAGAGGTAGAACAGGTTTGGTGGGCACCTGGCGTCAGACCAGGGCCAACCCACCACAGTCCTGTTAACCAAAAGCATAAGAAGTTCACTAGCAATAATGCACAGAAATGGTTATGGTGGTTCTGTACTGGGCTATCTCTTTTTTCTTTTTTTTTCCTAACTGTAGTTTTACTCACTATCTTTTCCCCTTCTAACATCTTTTGCATATATGACCTATGGGTTCTGATTATCATCCCTCCATGTTTATGAGCCTCCCATCAGAAAATGCAATTATTTTAGCTGGAGCATCCCCTGGATGCTGCTGCTGTGTTTGATCTTTGTGTAAATCCAGCAATCTTGGGAAAGAATTCCATCACATTAAAGGGTCAGAGGGACACACAAGCTCTGAGACTGCGAGTAGCAGTAGCCTGGAGGGGGATGCTGAGGACCCTAAAGGAGTGGGTGATGTTGACACGAGGTAGCGTTGCTGCAGAGACCAGTAGTTTCAGGTAAAGAATGGCAGTCTGATTGCTTTGCAGTGCAGACATGGTGCTATAGGTGATACGACAGCCCATAATGCAACTTGTAATTTAATGGCCTCCATGACCATTTAGAATGGTGTTGGGAACCACTGCCATACCTTAGTAGCCCAGGCTGAGAAGGATGCACAGTAGCCTAAAACTGCTTCAGTCCTCTGATGTGTGCTTGGACATCAAGTTCTTTATTATGCCTCTAAGGTGCACAATACAGATGATCTCCTGTTTGTGGGAAGGAAAAAGGTATCTAGATTTAAAGCAAACTGGCTATAACTCCATGACGACAGCATTTTCTCTGCTAAAGGCATTTCACATTTGTTTTGATACTCTTCTGACTAGTTCCTAAGCTTGCATCCTCTGTGACCTGCACAAACTTCTTTTCAGCTGAAGCAAGTCACTCTTCTTGACATACCTTCAGGGTCACAGACTACTGACTTTCGGGGCACAGTGCAAGAAACACTTATTTTCTTGAGCAGCTGATTGACTTGTTATGGATTTTTTCCTTGGTTTTGTTTTTGCTAACAGCATATCTAATTTGTGATTTAATCTTTTAATTCAGTTCCTAGCTACCTCTGCAGATTACTTGAAGAACTAACAGATGAAATATATACATTTTATGGCTGTTGTTTGCAATTAATCATCAGTGATTGTGCTCTGTAATTATCCCATTTAATTTAATATCAGTAATGGATGTATATTAAAGTTACTTCTGCCATCTGCATATTTTTCCTGCCAACTGCTATTCAGAGACCAGCTTTTTAAGACATTTTCTGAGCAGTGAAAGATGGCCATCTGCTTATCTTGACCATGCACATATTTTAAGATTTGTTGACTTGATTATATAATGGAATTGGAAATAGGAAACATGGTATATGCAGTTGAAGACTTTGTTATCAGTTTGTTGATCAATAAATATTTAAGTAATTTCTTGCCATTATTTTCCTTTGTAAATCACTGAGATTTTCCATTTATCGTTTAGACATTTTTGAAGCTTCTGAAACTGTTTAGTATTCAAAATAGGATATTTTAGAAAGAGTCTAATGTAGTCTGGTAAAGGACAGCAATTTTTCCTCTTTTTATTAATCAGATCCCTGCAGCAGTGCCCCATTTCAGTTTAAAAACCATTACCTATATTTCTGGGTGTAAGTGTATTTTCATGCCGTTTTCATTAGTTCTGCACATGGTGGGTTTGGATGGTAACCAGCCAGCAAGTGAGGAGTTCAGTTTGAAGTCTGTCAGATATTATAACTCACCGTTAGATCCCACCTTCCTCCTGGGCCTCAGAAGAGTCCATGTGAGTACAACTCTAATTTCATATCATTTAAGAGGGGCAGTGGGAACCATCTGTAATATCCTCTGCCATTGCCATGCTCTGTCTGAACATTGCAGAGGAAGGGAAGTCTCTTCCGTCAGATGATGTAAACTCAATAAACCTCTTTTTTTTCAAAACAAACAAATCTGACATTTCCCAATTTCTTCCTCTCACTGTGAATCTTTTCAGGCTTTTGCTGAAATCTCTCCCTGTTCAAGCAAGGCTTATATTCAGGGAAAGCTCTTTATAAAGGGATTGGGTGCAGCCTATCATGGGACAAATTGCTTCAGATGATCAATTTCCTTTATTAATTTTTGGTTTGGTTTTGCATGAAACTAGTTTATTTGTCTGATCACTTCCTGGAAACTGAACTTCGATGATGAAGTTGAATTTTCACGACACTGAACACAGCAAGCCCTTCTGACTCTGAGTTCTGATTAAATGTGGACTTTGGACAGAAATATCTGGCTGTTTCCACCTACTGGAAAAAGCCAGAAGTAAATGCATAAAAGGAATTTACTTGTAGTCCATATCTAAATGTAATGAAAAATATTTTTTCAAATGAATTATTCATCTTTGTGAAAAGGAAAATACAGGGTTTTCTGATGCTTTTGCCAAGCATTGAGGGTAATTGATGAAAATGTGTGTATTCAGTGAGTAAATAAGGTTTCGTCTTTCTTTCACTCCTATCCATATCACCACAAACATAAAATGTAGATTTTAGAGAGTGTATTTGCTGGTCCTTGTAATGACAGGGTTTTCTTTTTTCTTTTTTATATTAATTTATTAGAATACAAATAAACATAAGATCTGGCAACATTCATTTACTACCTTTATTCTGACAAACATCTGCAAAGTGTCATCAATAACTTCTCCAATTATTTCCATTATGTTTATCACATTTCAAGGCACCACAACTTCTGTTTTGCTAATGAGTGAGTATCTTTCTAAGAACTCAAAAAAAAAATACACTAGTAATTTTACACTATACTTACATCCTGAATCCTTCCATTGGTAAACTGTGTTTGGTTTTTGGCTATAGCATACTGTTTATCTTTTTTCTTAAAAGCTCACCAGTGAATCACCAATGTAAGACACAAGAAACATGCTTACCTTCTTTTGTAAGTGTTGAATGTAAAGCATACAGTAGAAGTTCCTGAGTGGTTTTTTTGTTTGACTAACAAAAGAAAATGGAAATTTTTGTTTTAGGTCAAGTGAAACAGAAATACTTACCTGTGTTTTATTAAAAAAATAAATCATTAAGATTTGTTTAATTCACTTCACAGTTATTCTTTTGACTGAAAAAGAAGCGCTACTTTTAGTTGTGGATCATTTCCAATTATTTTTTTTTTTTTTAATTTGAATACATTCTTAAAGAAACAATTTTTTTTTGGAAATCAAGAGCAACAGGATAAAAAAGCATTTTAAAATGTTTATGCAAAGTGTTTCCATATTTCTGAAATGCAATACTCAATTTTTACAGTAGAAAAGACCCTTTTCTTTTGGCCAAAACTCTTTTGCAAAGTAATTGTTCATTAAAACATTTGTCCCAATAGTTTTTCTGCTGGAGTAAAAACTGATATTGATCTGAAAAAAAAATCTTATAGCTAACTATCAAAGATAATTTAACACCTCATTTCTGAAATATAATTCAATAATCTCGTTTTTGTGTGGGTTAATCAAAGTAAAATCCATGTATTACAAGAGTTATAATACGTTGACAGTATTTTTAATTCAAGAAAGATAGAAAATTAGAGGATACTACCATCTCAAGCCACTCTTCTGTTTGCTTTTTTTACATTTAAGATGGGAGCATGAACAATCTGTGCTCATGGTCAAGAATTATTTTCTATCTGTATAAACCTTACCAAGTGGTCAGAACTCTGGATGCTCTGAGCAAACCTGGGTCTGGTACTTAATAATGGATTTATTCCAGATTCTTTCTCCACCATTTCATCTATCAGCTGTATAGAGAGCAACAGAGAAAGATGCAGTCATCATCTGAAGAGTCTTTACTAAAAAGGCCGCTTATTTCTTCTGAGTGCTATAAGCTACAGCTGCTGTGAAAGATGTACTGTATCTGTTTAATGGAATCACATGTCACGATGCTTTGGTCTTATTTTACACATCTCTTTTATTAATAGAATCTGTGAATCAAACATAGAGTTTTGTGGATAATCATGTGCATTCATTTTAACCATTTATCCTTTCCATGGAAGCATTTTGCTTTACTATGTCCACTTTTTTCTTTTTTTGGCATATAATTAAATGCTGTAATCTTGTAAACTGGGGGTTTTCCCTGAAGACATGCTATGACTTTAAAGTGGGAAAAATGCCAATAAAAAGATTAAAAAAAATTGTGCTTGAGGGTAATTTTAATTACATGGACTGTTAATGGTACACAGTTATTTTTCTTTTTCCTTCCCAGTTTATTAAAGTTTCATTATTTTCGTTTCACTAGCTTTGATTTATCTTTTAATAGTACAACATACATGGAGCTGATGCAATCTACAACAGCATGTGACAAGGAACAAACAACCCATCCCTTTTAACCTCCTCTGCCGGCGTACAGGGGTTTTGTCCTTGCAGCATTAGGATTCCTAATCCCCCTGTAGCTGGGACCTAAACCAAGCACCGCAAAGTCACAGAAATATATCAATATAAACCACATTTGGTTTGGAAAGCTGAACTGAAATAGCTTGAGTTTGAGGGCATGAGAAGGCTTATTAAAGCCTTCAGGAAAGTCTACAGCATGGTTAGACAACAGATCTTGTCCCCCTCGTTCGGTGTATTGTACCTCATTCCAAGAGCATTGAAAGAAATATTTGATTCCTGATGATATCTTTCTGTTGGTCTCTTCAGCACAAATATTCTCTCTGTTCTATGAGAATACCTCCAGTCGCCGGTACAATGCAATGTGAAGAAAAGCAAGGGAACCCTGAGTCTTGGCAGTGTTACCCTCTTTTAAGGAAAATGCATTTAGAGGAAAATCAGGAAGGGGGGAAATAATGTACCTGAAAGGTGTCAAAGGGGAATGAAACACTGAAGAAAGGACATAATTTTGTGAGAAATACTTGTACTGGAATCACTGTCTTCTAGTTGCCAATTGTTCTCTGGAAGTCAAATGATACAAGAAAACCAAGACTAAGAACATGACAAAACCACACTTTTGTAACATTCGAAAAAAAAAAAAAATGCCCAGTCTGGACATGAAAACTACTGATGTCTGAGCCACAGAAGGACTTCCAGTAACATTTTATGTAAGATGGAGAAGTGAGTCTAGAAAACTGCTTCTTCACCTGCCTATTGGCCTGGGACTTGGATGGAAAGACTTCTAGCAAGTGGATCCAAATGATTTTGGGTGCTGAGAAGCCCAGTTTAGTCCACAAAAAGTAACAACTGTAAGTGCCTCAGGAACTGTTCTGGTGAAAACAGACATGCCCAAAGACTTGTGGACAAATAAAAAGATTGGTGGGGATTACCTATTCCTTGACTTTAGGTCTCCAAATTCTGCATTAGTCCCACTTTCAGCCTGTAGGTGCTTATGTAGATCTTAAAGACAGGATGGAAAGAACCCAGCAAGCTAAGAAAGAGGCCATCTAGGCTAGGCAGCACAAGGATTAAGATAAAACCCCCTGACACTGCTTTGAGAATGACTTTCAGATGGGTCATGCATTGACACGCGTAGAGGACAGCCTGTTTTGTGAATCCTTCTGAGTTTTAAGCGTGGAGAAGCATGGGGGTTGTATGAGGGTCTCTGGGACAGAAATGTAGGCACCCATGTATTCTAGTAGAATAAATACACTTTTGGGCAGAAAACACACTGGAGCAAAGTGAGGGTTTAGAGGGTACTGTTGTTGTCTGGTTTTTGATTTAAGGCATCTAAAACCCCTTTGAGTTTCAGACCCAAACCCCTGATCCTTTTCTTCTTTGTGCTTCATGTAGTCATTTCAAGCTTTGCTAAATGGCTTAATAATTTCTAGCAGTGCCTTGGAGCTAAAACAGCTGGTTCTTAATAAATCAAAGTTAGTATAAAATTGAAAAAACACTGTTAGGTCAAGAAACTGCTTTACTTCTTTGCATGCTTTAAACCCCAGAGACAGATTATGACACATGTTCCCTGGTGCATCTGCTTATTTTAATATTGTAGTCTGCCTTGTAGAAATAACAAACCAAAACCCAAACCACTTCTGCACTACCACTAGAACAGCATGGAGCTTTTAATAGAGGAGGGTTTTTTGGTTTTTTGTTTGTTTTTATTCATGAGCCCATTAATGTTCCCCTCAGTGTGTTTGGTTTCATTGTATTAACATCTCAGAATAATTTTTATAGACAGGGAAAAAGGAAGAAGCCAGCTGGTATTTCAGAGAAACTGTCAGTATGGAAGTTAATCAAGTTTACTAATAGTTAGAGCAGTTTCAGGTAATATTTTTGCCTATCGGGTGTAGTACTGCAGCGACTTAAACTGACCTCAGGTGGGGCAGTTCCATCCCTACTCTCCCTTCCCAAAGCCGTAAATACCCCTCACCTCACATCATCCCTAGTGCTGGCTCCTCCTGCTTCCGTGGGCAGCTCATCCCAGGAAATACATGACCAGAGAATGGCTCTTACTGAAAATATAAACCAAATAGTTTTCTACCAGCTCTTTATACAAACTGCCCATGTCCAATGAGTAGTTTGCCAGCGGAGCAGAGGGTGCATGGGCTGGGAGGAAAGCCCTGAGTGGCTGTGGCTGACAGTCACTTAAACTGACGTGAACAAAACCATGCTGTCTGCTTAAGTGGTTCTCTGATTTTACACTGTCATTCATGACCTGCTGCAAAGGTGATCCACGTTACCATCCACGAGCTGCTGAGAACCCTGGTTTTGTAATGCCCGGTGGTGCTGAAACAAGTGGAGTTAGTTACTTGTGTCAGTAAAATCAAGCAAGTATCTGCTTGATCTGGCCTCACTAGGGAAAAGCAGTCAGACAAATGCTGTCAACTGCGTGAAGTAAATGCAAAAAAAAGAAAAAAAAAAAAAAGACTTCATTCTCTCATCTTGTTCGCTGTCAGAAATATTGCATAGTATTTATAACAACCATGTGTAAAAACGTTTCAGTTGCAATTTTCAAGATCACTTGTGCCTTTTTTTTTGCAATCAGCTCAAAAGATGCATTCTTATTACCAAAAATTATGTGTTCCATTTCCTTTTCTTCTTGGAAAGCATGTGTTCAGTTTCTTTTAAAAGAGTGCACATAACACCCATCAACAGAATATCTGCATTTGTCACAAAGACTTTCATGGCCCTATGGAAGAAGAAGAAGTCTGTATCTTGCTTAAACAGCCTGAATTCTAGAAACTACTGCAGTTTGCACCCAACATTGGGTTCAGAGTCTAGTTCCTAACTCCCCTGTACCTCAGAAAATGTTAGCAAATGGCATGCACCAAAACTGCAGCAGAATTTTAAAAGCTTTATGCAGTACCCTAATATCCAATAGCCAGGGATTATTCTTATTTTCTTCTTTTGTTTAATAGTCGACTTGTGTCCTGAAGAGTATGATTCTATGGAATTCTTGGTAAGTGTATTTCCTGATGAGTACTTGATGAGTATCAAGATTAGGTCCCTGGCGGCATTCAGACGCTGTGCAAGTCAGTCTGCAAGCTCAACTTGGCCCTTGGCCCTTCTGCCACAGGGCACAGCACCATCCCAGCCAAGATGCTTCACACCTTCATCACTGTTTCAACCGGATGAGCTAATTGTGCACGTGTCATCATTTTGGCACTTCCTGGGATCAGCAGGTTTACTGTTCACGCGTGTTCTTGGTTCTGCACAGGCACAGCAGGATCAGCCTTCCTTGGAAAGTGTCAGGCTCTCTGAGCAGCGTGGAGCACCACTGAGTCCAGGGTGGAAATCAGATGCCCATTTTAGGAATCGAGGATTGTCCTGCTGCAGCAGGACCAGATGCCCAGCATGTGCAAGTTGAGGCTCCAGGCATTTGGACTCCATGTGCCATCTCGGCAGCTGCTTTCCATCTGCACCAGCTCCTTCCCAGGTGACACAGACAAGGTGCCAATGTCCCATTGTCAACCTGCAGTGAACTAGACCAGCATAAGCTCTGCAGATCAAACCCTGTGAAGTTACGGCTAAAGGGCTCAAGAGTTACTGATTTTCTCTGGTGTCAACTGTTTATCGTATTTCAATAGTTGGAATAAGCAATAGAGTCTTAATCCTGCAAGGAGAAACTGGCTAGGAATCTGTATTGCTTCTGCCTAATGCGTCTTCAGTGCTTTTGCTGGAGCATATATAGATATGCATATTCTCTCTGAGATTTCATAACAGGAATACAGATCTACTCTCTGCTCCTGAAAACAATGCATGCGCTTTGGCACTGTTTAGGATCATGACTTCTGGGAAGTGATTGCGACATTGAACTTTTGGGTCCTTGCCTCCTCCAGGAGAATCCACAACCCAGGCTGATGTACCCCAGCTACGTGCATAGTGGGCGATGAGATCTGCGATACATCACTAGGAGCAAGTAGAGAAGGATGTAGGTCAGCATAACCTACACTGCTGGTAGCCTCAATAATTTTGTCAGTTTTCTTTTCAGTGTTTATCCTAATATAGATGATTTTCTGTCATCTGTTATGGAAAAATATGTGAATACATTTCAGAGTTATTCAGCTGTAATCATAACGAATACATAACAAGCCCATAACTAACACTCCAGAAAAAATGTCTTCACAAATTTCTTAAGAGTACACATGAAAAATCTTGTCTTTATCGGTGGATCTCAGATACCCGCTGCAGCTCACAAACATGTACATTTTTGTCATTAATTTTCATTTCAAGAAGTCAGCCATTAATACATCTGACGATGATCCATTTCTATCTTGGCATTTTACACATCTTTGATCTTTACCGAAACACATCCAGGGGTGAAAGACTGGATCTACTAATATTCATTCCCTAAACATTTTACATTAATGTCTTGAGGCCTGCAATGGGAATCCAAATGAGGCATCTTTAGACTGACTGGCAATGACTCTCTTGATCTAAGCATAGCGGATTCAGAAGGCTGACTCTCTCATCCGTGGCTTTTAGCTCAAGCATTGAGCTGACTTGCAGCTACAAGCTTACCTTGCGAAAGCAGCTGGGTTTCGTAACATTTTGCAACCCACATATCATAAGTACCTTTTAAAGAAATTACATGTGACACATCAGTAAGTCGATGTCAGTCTTGGGAACAGTGTTGTTGGGCTAAACAGCTTCCCTTACTGCTCCGGGACTGTCAGGATTAGGGGCCAATGTGACACAGCAGAACCAAAAGCAGAATGCAAGTCTGACCATACGTGCCGTGGGCACTCAGATAGGAGAGAGGATTTGTCTGTCACTCTCTCATCTCAAAGGTGGAGTGCATCCAGCCAGGGTCAGTGAGTCATCACATTTCACGTACGAACAATTCGTCCTCCCAGTAGCTGTCCTTATCTAAATGCTACTTGGGTGGCTCGCACAGTGACACATCCTCCTCCTGCTCAGTCTGTGAGATGTGAGGAGATAATGGAAGGCAGAGCACGCAGTTAGAGTGTTTACAATTCATAGGGTAAATAACCTTCATACCATAAACATACAATAACAGAGCTGAAAGAAAATTATGTGTTATCTCATGAGGTGTATGATTTGCTTTCTAAGGATTTTTCCAGCACTTGTAAGTAAATTCTTTGCAATTTCCTTTTTTTTCTTCTGTAACTTTCTTCAGGTTTTTTTTAATTTTGTATGACAGTTAAAGGAGTAAATGAGAGGAGGTAATTTGTGCATGAGTTACAATGGTTGTAATGAAACATAAAAATGTGTGTGATTCTACCAGTCTGTGATTCAAGAGTTTTTATGAGCACAACTCCTGTATGCATACTAAGATACATTAAAACATACTAGATATATTAAGATGCACCAGCTGTATTAGAATGCAAGACGTATCAGAATAAAAGACATTAGAATAAAATTAAATAGATGACTAATAAAGATAAAATAATTGAGGAATCGGAATTTTTAATAGGCAATAAAATAGTTGGGATGACAACTGCAAAAGAGTGTTACTTATTGGATCCATGCGACCTGATGAGATGCATTCATGGGTCCTGAGGGAACTGGTGGATGAAGTTGCTAAGCCACTATCCATCACATTTCAGAAGCTGTGGCAGACTGGTGAAGTTCCTACTGACTGGAAATGGGAAAACATAGCCCCCATTTTTAAAAAGGGAAAAAAGGAAGACCTGGGAACTACAGGCCGGTCAGTCTCAGCTTGCTGCCGGCAAGATCATAGAGCAGATCCTCCTGGAAACTATGCTAAGGCACATGGAAAACAAGGAGGTGATCAGTGACAGACAACATAACTTCACTGACAAACTTGGTGGCCTTCTACAACAGGGTTACAGCACTGGTAGACAAGGGAAGGGCAACTGACATAATCTACCCAGACTTGTGCAAAGCCTTTGACACAGTCCCACATGACATCCTTGTCTGTAAAGTAGAGAGACATGGATTTGACAGAAGGACC
>NW_010133514.1:0-8071 GCF_000699245.1 Pterocles gutturalis | reverse complement strand
ATCGTGCCCCCTCCTGGCGGCAAGGGCCGGGCCAGCGCCCAGCCCGGGCTGCCTCGGGAAGGGACTGCAGAGGGATGGGACAAAGTGTAGTGATGATGTTAGTTACTACGTCAAACCACCAATGCAGATTTTTTCCTGTCCAAAATGTATTGACTGTTAGGTCTCACCTTCTGGAGTACATAATCTTCACGATTTCTTTTACAAATGCTCTTTTTAAATATTAAATGCTGGAGGTGGCAGAAACATATTGCAAGTGACAAAATAAATTGTTTAATCTCCTTGTTTAATTGCAGATAAACTGTAAATCAGATTTTCTCTCTTCTTAGTGAAGTAGAAATGATGGGGGTGAACAAACTCCTAAAAAACCAGAATAGCTAAAATCTCTGCTTTTTCTAGAGCAAACGTAGCCCTTCAGGAAAGTGCAAGAAACACCATCTGTGTTTCTGAAACTCTGAAGTTAATTTATTGCAGACATCCCTGTATTTACTGTAAATGAACATATTTGGTGTTGCAAAACAACATGTCACTGTGATGAAAAATAACCTAAATATTCCCATACAATCAACTCCAAAGGGTTTTCTACCTGGAAAAGGTCCATTCCAAAGATCAGTTTGTTTTGCATCAGACATCAAACCCGTCTCATTTTTTTTTAAGTTAGTTTGATACACATTTTGACAGGTGTTCACAGAGGAAGCTGAGAGGGGAAACTGTGAAGGAGTTGTGACTTTTATGACAGATTATTTTTTTATGATTATCAGACAGGGTGTTATTTTATGAATAGCTACCATCTTGGTGAGAGGTTTCTTCAGAATGGACAACTCTACAGGTTTTCCTGACAATCTGTTCTTTTCATTGTCTCTGATAAGTGCTGCCAGTCCTTGTAGTTCATGTTAAATGTGAGGCAGAATTTATAAAATAAGTTTTTTCATCAAAAAGTGTTTCATTGGAATTTCAAAAGAATTCAGAACATAATTCTGAGATTATGAAAATGGATATTTGCTTTAATATAGCATATCTGATGGGAAAGCCAGAGGAACACTGTACTTGACTTCAGCTGACAGTAGTTGAGCATCTTTGTTTTAAACTATGGCTGGAATTGAGCCATGAAATACTGATGGAAATGTGGATCTGAATTTCCCCAAAGTTCAGTGTGCAGTTTGGGTCCATTATAAAGATAAGCTTGGAACTAGATTTTAATCTAAACTTTTCTGAAGCGTAGAGGGTCCCTAGTCAAATGTTACCATGTGAAATGCAAAAAGGGAGGCAGGACATGGGAGGCTGAGGCACTGTGATGCTGTGGTATTATATTTGACTGCAGAGATTTAATATGTCTGTTTTTCTTGTAATGCTTGGCCTTTGAATGTCTGAGAGCTCATCCAGACATCAACTGCTCCCGTGGCAGCAAAAATCTCCTTGAAGACTTATTTTGTTTTTCTCCCAAATCCAGACACCTGGGTTATGAGAACGCAGAAAATGTGGAGTAATTTAGGCAAGCAACGATGCAAACACAAAGAGAGCCCAGGAAGGCAGTGCCGTGGCAGAAGGGGCGACAAAGCCGGGCACTGTCATTGCTGAGACTAGTTCAGTGCAGAAAAATGTTTCTGGAATGCATATGCAATTCCTCATCCCCAGCTCATTGTTTGGGAGCTTATATCAATACTGCTGCAGCAAAGATTCCCAATGAGCTGAAACAAAACAAAACATGCATTCACAGGAGCATTGCCATTCAGGAGCACACATTTCCCAGTTAAAATGAAGGTCAGTCATAAATTACATCTCTGATTCCCTTGAGATTTCTCTCTCTTGCTCTGTTTTGGCAGTTTAAGCCCCCTTTGATATTTGAGGAAGGCTTTGCCCTTTGAACATCTGATCTTGATTACGGTTTATGGCAATAGTAATTCTTTATCTCCCCAAGGCAGCAATTTTGAGAAGGAGAGGAAAAGCAAGTACAGTATGATTGTTTAGGAGAGAGGCACACTGCATAGTGTTTTAACCATTTCTCCAGTTTAGAGCTGTGTCTCCTCCCCATCGATCGCCCTTGCACACCACAGCACTAATACTGAGCTCTTCCTACGGGAATTCCACATGTCCACAAGTGAAATCATTGTGTCTGGAGGCAGAAAAAATCAGTTTCTGTATTTGTGTATTGAAAAACTGACTTCTGAACAATAAAGCTGTGGTTTGAATAGGTTGCTATATTCTTTCTGTTTCCTGGTGAACAGAGAGTAATCAGTTATCAATAAGCACCAGAGTTTTTCTTCTGGGTACAAAACGCAGCAGCCGGCTCTCAGGGGTTGCCCTCCCCATCTCTCTGCCACCTTACAAAATGAAGGGGAGTGTTGTTGCTCGGTTTCTGGAATGCAACTTTGTAAAAAGAGGGTAGATTTCCACATGGATCACCTTTGTGCCAGTTAGAATTGCCAATCTGCTAAGCCAAGAATACACTGAGGCTGTGCATGAGGGAACAGGATGGGTGAAACTGTGTCTTGCGCTGCTTTTCCGTGTACACAGGAGTCAGAGGCAAATGTTCCAGCTGAGAATAAGTTGAGAGCATTTGAGACAACGTACTTGCTTTTTCCTGTGGGTGGTGTGAGGCATTTTGTTACAGGCAATTACAATCGCAATAGGATTTTTCATGTCAGTTTGTAATATATCCTTCATTCTTTTATTGCCTTCACTTCTCTGGCTTATACTGTGCGCTCCTCAGGTTTGCTGAGGTTTTTCATGGAGTTTGCAATGTTGAGGGGTACTGAACATGAATGACTGCTCTTGAAACTGACACCATCAATCTGCTCCCGAACAAGAAATATTCTTATAGACTTGGGGGGTGATTTACAAAATTATTTGCCTTTCAGGCACTACAAATAGTATCCTGTTAGCAAAGACAAGTGATGGGTACGGTTTCTTTTGTAAAGGTGACCACTAACATCTCACTGGGAAGTGCTGGCAGCTCACAACTTTTGCAAGTTTGGTGTTTGATTCTGGTGCCTGGCAGAAACACAACAGGCAGAATAGCCAATGATCTCTTTGCTGGCTGTTTGTATAATACATTTTTAAAAGCTTAAATGTGTTTTTAAGTATGACCACTTGCATTTCAAATAGGTCTTCCAGAGTGCAGCAGAATTCAGTTCACATTATATTTTGCCATGAAGATGTCAAGGAATGTTTTGAACAAGGATATTTGTAACATTTTCCCTGGAAGAAGGAAATTTCCTAATTCCTTGTACATAGTCCTTTCTTAAAAGTAATGCAAAACTTCCACAGCGCAGGAAAGGAACAAAGCCATACCAGCTCTCACTGTTCCAGAGACACAGCAAACCTGCTCAAGGAGTGTTTTATGAGCCAAAATTTCCCCTTAGCTAATGCTAAGGAAGGGTGTAACGTGATTTTTCCCTTTCCTTTATTATTTTAATTAGACTTTCAGTATTACCTTGGAATGTACAACTTGTGAAGAATACCATGTGAAGGAAAAAAGTGTTTATATATCTGTACATTTTCACTGAGATGCAAAGGTTGAAGAGTTGGGGACCCTCCAGCCTGCCTGGGTAGCTGGGGGTGAGAGTGTGAGCTAGCAGGGAGGGCCAGCACTGTGCTGCCAGTAGCTGGGTGGGGGCCCAACCTCAAGTGGTGAACGCTGCAGAAGGAGAGCTCTCCTTCACTGTGTCATTCTCTTCATAAATCAGCCTAATTATTCTAATGAGGAGAGCTGCATCCCCCTGCTTCGAGCCCTGCTGGTTTACAGAGAGAGGGAAGTAAATAAAAAGGAACAATGCTGGCTGCTGCTGTGAGAGGGACACAAGGAGGGAGAACAATAGTCCCGACTCTCCTCCCTGCCACCACCCCATTAAGAGGGAAGAAGTGGGATGGCTTCACACACACCCCTGGAGTTATTCCAGATCAGAACTGAAATCACACACTAGGCTCGTCAGCATCTGCTGAAGGAAAAAGCAAGTAAAACAGACGGCAGAGGCATGTTGTTTTCAAGGCTTTAGGAGAATGTTGCTAAGAGAGAAAAGGAAGGGATACAAGACTTCACAATGTCTGTCTGAGTAATGCATTATGAATACCGACCTGAGCTGTAATAGCAGGATCAAGTCCTAGTTTTATGCCTTTGGATTTTTTGAGAGTAAGAAGGTAAATTTTAGTTTTTGAGTTAAAACTCTACAAATTCATCTCTTAAAAGATGTATTTTGTTTCCTTCTCTTGCTCTGTATTAGTTGAAGTCTTCTTGCAATCACAAAAATTAGAAACTGTTTTTCTGTATTGAAAACTTGGGCTCTTATTTACTACACGAATCTGGGAGCTGAAGCTTTAAGCAAACAACAAACTACCATGAGATTTATTATTGAAATATGAGAGCCAAAATTGTGTGCAGCCCTACTCATTGTTTTCTATATTTTTGGCATGTTCCCTCTTATTGTCCCCCTGCTGTGATGACTTAAACAAATCATTCAGGTCTAGATCTCTTTTTATGATAACCACAAAGTCTCCTTGCTATTGTTTGGGTCAAATTAGGAACATTTGTTGAGAATAAATGAGGAATGGCATCTAAATTCATCTTTATTTTGCTCAGGATTTAATTATTTTCTTCTTATTGTGATACATTATTCTCGATTTCAGCTGGGACAGAGTTAACTTTCTTCACAGTAGCTAGTGCGAGGCTGTGTTTTGGATTTGTGCTGAGAAGGCAGCTGATAACATACTGATGTTTATAGTTGTTGCCAGGACAGTCAAGGATGTTTAAAGCCTCTCATGCTTTGACAGTGTGTGCAGGTGCAGGGGAAGCTGGGAGGAAGCATAGCCCACAATTACTGGCTTAGGATTCGACCTTGGGTTTAGGATGGAGACCCAAATTGGCCAATAGTCTATTCCATATCACACATGTCATGCCCAGTATATAGGTGAGGAGCTACCTGGAAGCTCTCTCTTGCTCCCTCAGTCAGCTCTCACTCTCACTCTTGGACTCTCCTCTTTTCCAGGATGTGGTTTCTGGACTCTCTCTGCTCTGGGATCATCAGCCTGGAACGAGCCGAGCCTTGGTCATTGGGTGGTGAGCAGCTGCACTGTGTATCACTCATCTGCATATTATCATCATTATTTTCAATTTTATTGGAGTTATTTTAGTAAATTGTTCTTATCTCAACCCATGAGTCTCTTCCCTTTACCCCTTTAATTTTCTCCCTTGTTCCCCAGGAGGGGAGAGGGTGAGAGAGCAGCTGTGTGGTATTTGCTGCCAAGTGGGTCAAACCACAACATTGATATTAGATACAATATTTTTAATTTAAAAAAAATTAAAAATTAGACAACTCTGTCAGTTCTTATGATGTTGTCCTTTGAGGAAAATTCCTCTTGATCTCTCTGGATGTTCTCAGCAGCTTATCCTCTCTTTTTCAGTGTCAGTTTTACTAAAATGTCTTCATCCTGTCCTTTATACAGCATACTTACTGCTATCTTTAGCTCCAGTTTGAGAAATTACTCCATTTCTAAATCCCATCTTGAGTCTCCAGTTAGATATTGTGATCACATTTTTGGCCTTTCGAACTCCAAAGAAAGCTCGTAAATATTAGAAAACCCTTTTTTTCAGTCATCTTCCCATTTACCTTTCCTTTTACCCTTTATATTAATTTCCAGAAGCTAAATACATTGTGATGTTAGGAGATCCTCAAGACCCTCTTTCAGCCCTGAAATGTCCCTGCTTCTCCCTTGCTCATTCCTCTAACACTCCCAGTTCTGGGAAGTGTCATGCCAAGCTGATATTTCTTGCAGTAGAAGAAGGGCCACATACAGCTGCTGAACATACTCTCTCCCAGGAGCTGGCAGTCTTCCCTTCCCCTGCCACCCTGTGGAGCTTCCACCTTCTGCTGGCCTGGGAGCTCTACAGCTCAGTCTCCAAACCAGACCTTGCTCCATGACACCCGCAGATCACGTTGGGGCTGGATTAGAAGGAGCTGCCCTGACATGTCTGAGTAACACATGGCAACTGCAGAAAGCCAGGACAAGCTGCTAGAGATAGTAAGAGACGAATTGAAATATTAACGTAAAGAAAGCAAGCTGTGTGCTACACCACCTACACCCATGGATTACAAGAGTGCATTTCTTAAAGTCATCATAATTGCATCTTCTTTGATTGGAGTACAACATGGGGTGAAATTTTCAATAGGACTTTGACCACGATCAGCTTCCAGCATTCAAAAACACATGCATCAGGCCAAGCACAAAATGTGAGACTGTTAAGTCATGAAAAAGATATAGAAGTATTTCTATTTGCCTTTTATTTCTGAGCCTTTCATGTTTATTCACTTTTGGTTTTTTAAAACTTTTCTGTACAAGGAACAGAAATATAACTTCAAAGAAGGGGAAGAAGAACAAGGAAAATACCTTGATTTCAGGAGCCAGGCCTTTGAGACACACACCAAGAATCCTGCATCTTAAAGTCCAGGACACGAGCAAGCAGAGCACAAGATCCACTACCTTTCAGTAAGCCTTGTGGTATAAAATCGTCTTGGGCACTTACTAAATTCTTAGTATTATCTTAAAACTCATTCAAAAATTTAAAATTAGTTTGTTACCTTCTTTGCTACTATACAGGAAACAGCACTAGCATCAAAATTAACAGACATGGAAATTCAACACTTTGAAGTCCTGTAATACTGCACAACTACTTTGTTTCGTTGGTTTTACAGGCTTTGCTCATGCTAATGAGACGATTTAAACTACAAATTAAATCTTAACTTCCCAATGTAACAGAATTCCAATGTAGAGCAGAGCACCATATGCACACACACATATATTTACTTTTATTTTCACTGCACACATAGTAGAAACAGAGAAGAGACTGCCTCAGTGTGAACCTCCACGGGGTGTTTTTGTACAGCATGTGTGGCCTTCATTTATTTAATCACCTGCTCTCTACCAGCACTCACAAGATTGCTCCTTGTCTCATGGTCCATGCAAAGCCAACTGGCTCGTTCACATGTGGTAGGAACAACAGGCTTGGGAAATGGAGGATGTGCTGCCCTCTGAGGCACAATCTCTCCTGGAAATGTACTGTTAGCCAAAACAAATAATTTTTGACACCTCTTTGAAACATTTGGCTATCCTTTCCCACCAAATAACCAAACGCAGAAGGTATTTAAACCAAAAACGTTCATGCAAGGCAAATAGGAAGATTTAATTTAAGCCTACAGAACCCAAGTTACACCTCTCTTTGTGTTTGGTCGTTGCTGACTTCACCACAACTGCAACTATAAAATACATCTCTGCACAATTTAAGTTAAAAGGGTCATCTTAATGTCTCAGAACCAAGCTTCACTCTAGCTACATCAGTGTAATAATACATGGCATACTAAGCCAGTGAAAAGGACTTTTAACTAACAACTTTAGACAAATTTCATGGCTATATAAGCACCTATATGTGCACTGCCTTATTAAGCTCATCTAAAATAAAAAATCTATGCTAAAGCGAACAGGTCTGAGACCAAAAATCCATGTTTTGGACTGGCAGCACTTGCAACCAAGCAACCGCACACAAGAGTGCAGCTCCTGGAAGAATAATTGATCAGCAATACCAAGCAAACATAGCATTTTGTTGTTTCTCCTTCCCCTTCAAGTGCTGCTGGCTTTTAGAGTTTGCATGATGAAATTCTTTTTTCCTGAAGGAAAAAAAGAGCTCCCATGCAGCAGCTTTAACTACCTCCCATGTGGAATTGGCTTTTCTTGGAGCAAATCATCCCATTTATTATTATTCATACATTTAAAGAGAAAGAAAATTCTTTCCCTGCTCAGCCCAATAATGATGGAGGAGGGGGAGAAAAAAGGGGGGAAAATAAAGGGGAGAAAAAAGGGGGGAAAAAAAGGGGGAGGAAAAGGGGGAGAAAGAAAAAAAAAGTCCTCTCACTTGCTACTTTTGCCAGCAACCCCACTCAATTCAGACCAAGGGCAGCAATTTTGTCCTTTTTGCTTTTCCTTCTCTTTGATGGAGGTCAGTACCAGACACTGCTCTGACCCAGGTTCTTTCACTACATTATCAGAGGTCTACCCTTTCCTTGTGTCCTGGGTCCAGCTGGGATAG
>NW_010133513.1:0-311 GCF_000699245.1 Pterocles gutturalis | reverse complement strand
ACCCTGTGCCCTGTCCCCTGCCGTTGCCCCTTGTCCCCGTCCCTCTGCCGTGCCAGCACCCTGAAGTGACATCCTTTTGCCGTGCCAGTACACTCTGTCCCCCATCCCTGTCCTGTGCCACCACCGTGTGTCCCCATCTGTGCCGTGTGCTGTGTCCCTGTCCCTGTGCCATGCCAGCACCAGTGTCCCTGTCCCTTTGCCGTGCCGCTGTCCCCATGCCATTTCTGCTGTCCCTGTGCCGTCCCCACACCCGAGCCCCCCGTCCCTTTGCCGTGCCACTGTCCCCATGCCATGTCCCCTGTCCCCGTGCT
>NW_010133512.1:16398-30201 GCF_000699245.1 Pterocles gutturalis | reverse complement strand
CTATAATTATAGTATTTAATTTTATAAATTATTGTATTAACATTTATATTAAAATTTCAGTGTAAGTTATTTGGACTGCATTATTCTACACAGGATGAAAAAATGGTCAACATTGTTCAATAGCATTGGCAGAAAGTTGTCAATACTGTACCAAATCATGACAAATTTGGCCCTTGGGTTTAGGGTCTCTGTGCCTGTAGTATGCAAGGATGTTTGTAACCTTTTACAGATACATTATTTTCTTATCTGAAAAGATAAAGGCATTTTTCATTAGTGCTTCATATTGAAAATCTGACTTTTATTACTGATTCTATAAAAAGAATAAGAGAGCAGAACATACATTAAGGAACAGATCTCTAAATGAGCAAGGAGATTTGGAGCGCTCTTGGAGACACCTTTTCAGTTCGGTGAGAAAAGTAAAACCAAAATTTCCAAAAGGAGTTCTTTTGGTTTTTAGCTCTGTCATCATCTTTTTCTTACATTTTGTCAGATGTTGTTTATAGAGTATGAAGAAGGTCATGCCAAAAATTCTCCTTTGTCCCGAAAGTAAATAATTCAGACTTGAATAAAAGATTAAGAGACCTAAAAAGAATCAAGCACAGATCTTTTAAAGTATGAGAGTGCCTAATTTCCATTGATTTTAATTCCCTCAAGGAGATTCAATGGGATTTTATGCCCTAAATTCATTGAAAATATTTGTATACTCTGAATGGAATAGGCCCAAAGCACATCTATGCTTTATGATAGAAACAGATTGTTGTATTGTTTCTTGTTCACCCCCTCCAGTTTTTTAATGCTTCAACTGTTTTCCAAGTAGGGTGGTTAAACAATAGTTATAACAAAGACTATATAAAGTTCAATTTCCTCGGATTTATCCTGGCCTTTACTCCATTTCACAAACAGAGCCCATTCCTTTTTTCCTGCTGGGCTCAGAGTTACCTGAACAAGTTCCTGTGAAGTAAGCAAGTGTGTGACCGTGCCCATGGACTCCCAATGACAAGTGCCTGTGTGCATGCCTATGGTAAATACAGGATAAAGGAAGGAAAATGACTGGAAATTATCCTTTGGAGGAAAAAAGTACAAACAACCTCACATGTAATGTAAGTTAAGAATAAGAGTTGTTTGGCAGTTACAAAGGTGTAGGTGACGTGCTATGAATTTATGGTCTAGCTTACCTCACAGGGACTTACTCTTGTGTATATCGCCTTTGTGTAACAGAAAGCAGCTGGAGATGATGCTAAAATGAAAACTTGTGGATGGCCTAGCCACGGTCTTTTGCTGAATTGTCAGGAGTGCCATCACGTTTTTTGCAGCACACAGAAAGACAAGAAGCACATCTTAGCCACAAGACATACTACCTCCGCTTTTCACAAAAAAACCTTATTTTTTTCTTAGCATGTGTTAAGTGCCCTTCTTTTTGAAAAGTTGCTTAGCAAAGTTGTTAAATGCAAAAAAACCCACCCAAAAACGTAATTAATGGAATTCTGTATTGTTATAATCCTATTAAAAAATGCTGCAAATACACCTAATAGATGTGCTAATACTGCCCTACAACAAAGCAATAGCAGTAACTGTGTTTGACCACTGAAACACCATGTACTTTTACTTGCTTAATTTCAAATACTGGCCCCGTGGAGCCATACTTTAAAACATAGTTAATGGAAACACAAACACAAGGTATGACCCCAGCCTACTAAAATGAATGGAAATTTGCCCGTTGTCTCATGGAAAATGTGAAACTGGTGTCCTTTTCTTCTCCTGATCATTACAGGCAAAGGTAAAGTGTAAAGCACCTTCACACAATACATGTCAGCTTTAATGCTGGGATTTTCTGGAATAGGATTATTGAGTTGTTTTTTTTTTTTTTCTTTTTCTAATGTGCGTAATAAGTAGCTAGAAAATGAAAAATAGTTTACTTGTTTGCTGTAAAAAACCGTTGGTCTTGGACATAACCAGTACAGAAAGCATGCTTTATTTTCTAAAGACTTCACTCAAAGCCTGCTGAAACACATGGGCTCTCCCAAGTTGCCTCCGAGGTTCATTGAAGGCAGGCAGTAAATTAAATTGGCCAAACCAACTCTTCTGTGACTTCACCTTCTAGTTCAGGTCTTCCAAGGTAAAAGGCCAGTTCACAAAACCACTTTGTTGCTGGTCACCTATCCTCTGTTTATCTCTCTCCCTGTTTAATGGCATGACTGGTTATCTTAAAGATAAGAAGTCTGTTGAACTTTCATTTCCTACTATTGCTGGAAAGACTGAAAATACATAATCCTTTTCCTTCAGAAGAACAGATCTCTTTCTCTTTGCCTGCCATATGTGTTAGTGCGACCCCTTCAAACACAGCTATGCGTATGGATGTTTTGATTTTCTTAGAGGCAGAGATGAGTTTAACAGGAGAGTTTTACCTCAAAGTGGAGATGCAATTAGTTTATTTTGGCTCACAGCACAAAGAGTTTAAGACAAAACAATAAATTAAAACCGGCAGGATTCCTTCAGGCACTCTGACACTCTGACGTTTTTCTTCTTTTTTTTTTTTTTTTTTTTTTTTCTTTTTCTTTTTGTGTTTAACAGGAGGTGGCGGTTGTAACATTTGCAAAATAATAAGTACAATAAGTTGACATTGTGATATGATTACTTATGTAAGCGCTTAGACATACAAATACCTAAACACTAATGTCATTATTGAGAGTCATGGCAGTTATTCCAGCCAAGTTAATAAAAGATCATTACTATAACTATCTACACAGGACTGAACACGATGGGGAATCCGGGATATGGGAAGACTAACAATACAAAATACACTGAAATTTTATTCTGTGTGCGTCTGTGTGCATGTGACTATTCTAACAAGAAATCAGAAATAATTCAGTGGTACTTGATTTGTAGGAGTATTCAGAGATAAAATTATACAAGAAAATTTTGCTTTTCTTCTCTCTGTATTTTTGCCCCTGTTTTCTCTGTTGAGGAAGCTAGGCACAGTTAATTTAAGCATGATTTCTCTGTAGTTTACATGCTCCTGGATCTTAACATAGAGATGTAAATAGCTGGGTGTGAACTTGCCAGGTATTATGTTCAGCTGACACAAACAACCCAACCAGATAGTTCTGTGTAGATAACAAACTCATTTATGCAGTGGTTGGGAATCAGGGCTCAGGTGATTGTTGTTCTTTAATGATTATTTATTTAAATTGGTCTAATTCAAATAGAGAGCCAGTACCAGGCTATAACTGGCTGGACAAACTTCCCAGGTTGGACAAAACATTGGGGCAGGAACTCATCCTCTTCCCCTGTCTCACCTCGCACCCCCAGCCAGGACTTTTCCATGGCACTCTGCTGTCCTTCCTTCTTTTCATCCAGAAAAGACCTGCAAAAACAAGCCTTGCTGAGTTATGCAAGGACCAACAGATCTCAATTCTGGCAAGTAGGAGGGGAACTAAATAACAGAGTGAATTTCAAAGCGATATCAGTGGGGATGCCTCACTGAACAGGCCTGCCTCCAAACTACCCATAGGACTTCTAGACAGGATCTTCTCCGGGCTCTTCAATACAAAGAGAGCAGCTGTCCCTGAGTTAACCAGGAACTATTCCATCCAACACACCCACTAAAATGAGCATTTCTTACTGAAGTCTAGAATCCAGTCCAATACTGGCCTGAACATGCAAGCACTCCACACAAGCTCCTCATGGCACTGGACAGCCGTGCTCTGCACCCGTGAGGTTTCTGACAGAACATAAGGACAGCGCATATGAAACACACTGTAATGCCACCCCATGTCACTGCAAGTGTTTCTAACCTCCGCATCTAGATAGAGCAGCACCGAGATCGAAGCTCAAAGCCTTTTTCTTTTTTCCCCCCCAAAAAAAACCCATCACTGCCAGAGAAGGATCTAACATATCCCTGAAAGATGCTCGTACTATAGCTTGAGGACACACATGCACTCCCAGAGCCTTCCTTCCATTCTGGAAGGTGGGTTCTCCATCTCCTCCTGCTCTGCACCAGCACTGAAAGCTGTAGTCAGATCAGTCATCTGATCCAGCTAAACTGCAGCCATTCCCAAAAGAAAAAAACTACTAGTTTTCACTAGTCACACAAACACTCGTTTGACGGCTAATGCTTGTGAATGAGAGGCAGTGGAAAGAAGAAGGCAAAGAGAAAGATGGGACCTTCCATTTCAGCAGCAGCACAGTCTGAAATCAGTGTAACCCACCGGTGAAACCTCATCTTACATGCCAATTACTGAAACTCACACAAGGAAAGTGCCACATTTACCCTCTTAGAGAGGGTAACGCTGGGCTGGGGTCAAAGCTATCATGAAAATAAGTTCTAATTTGAGATAGAATCACCACTGCCACCAGCTCACAAACCTGCTCACCATTGCCAGCAGTCCTGCTGACCGCAGTTTCACAGCTGCTGCAGTGGGAGGAATTAAGCCTTTTATTTGTTTGCTCTGCAGCCAACATATAGTATTTCAAAATCAGATAAGATTTGGCATAGGTCTGTCCTCACTGTCAGTTTGTTTGTATACTATGTTTTCTTATGACAACGAAGTATTGGAGAAAGGTTTTTGAAGTTGGTTTATCAGTGATTATCAATGTGAAAGGCCATAACAGAGCAGCCTGTAACAGGCTTTCTGTCAATGAGATATGGCCTAGACCATCAACAAGGCTTGAATGGATCTTGAAGCCTGCCTTTTACCTCTGGAAACAAAAAAGAAAATCCATGTATGATTTCTATGTCCATCACAGCCTTGTCGAGAGTTTCTCTCACCCAGCAGACTGGCAGGGAGGTTTCCAGTGCAGTAGTATTTATTGTTAGCCAGCAGGGGCACTGGTGGCACAGGTAAAAGGTCCAGAGAGGCTCCTTTCCCTCACTCCTTGTGCTCTGGCTCTGCTAGCTCACAAGTCTCTGGTGACAGGTTGGTTTCATGACTAGATACGCAGGAACAGGTGGGAATGAGGGGAGTGAAGCTCTCCTAGTGTAATTCCTCACCTTCCTCACAAAAAGATCTCCAAAGCTCCAGGCTCCTGGTCGCATTGTAGTCACACCCAAACTCGTGATACTCAGCTTCCCACACCTCTCGCCCCATGAGCTCCTCGGGCTTTTCAAAGTCCTCTGATCCATGAGCACTTCCAAGCTTCTGGGTCCTCCTGACCCTCTTAGACATCTTTCCAGAACTAAATAAGCCCAGCAGAGAGGAACACACTTATCCACAGCATTGAAACCTGTTGCAGGAAAATTGCTATAGCTTCATAGATCTTAATGACTGTTTCATTAATAGCCTATGTGTCCCAAGATTGGACCAGGTCCCCACTGAGCTGGCACATTTCTGTGGAGAAATCCCTGGCACCACATTTGTTTGTCTTAGTTGACAATTTGATAGCATTGATGAAACCACAAACAGTGCTCCAAGATCATTTGCCTCGATAAAAATGACAACAAATTTAAGAAGGACAGATAGGTAAGTTATATTACAATCTTTATCAGTGGCACCCAAAACTCAACTGGAACCATTAGCTCTCAAGGACAGAATATTAAAATAGGTTCTCTACCTCAACAAGATAAACCTGTCCGCAAAACATATTTGTGTCCGTGAAGAAATAACTTTGATCTTGAATGCAACCTTTCAATTAGAGAAAAAGAAAAAAAGAATTTGCCAAGTGTTCACCTAGGACATTAAGATAATGTAAGATACAAAGTTGAGGGTTCTAAAACTTGCACACAGGTTCTCCTATTTAGAAGTGAAATGACTTGATTTCACTGCTGTTTAATCCTTCACTGTGAAACTTTACAAGTTTCTTCTAGAAACTGAATGAAGGCATCCACGTGAGGGTTTAATGCACTGTAATTTATATGCATTAGTCTTACAGCCTCAGATCATTCAAGACACTTTTCTCCACTGTCCCCAGTTAGACAAAGCACACATATTTAATCTTGATTAAAGCTCTTCCTAGCTCTCCCCAGCTGTTTCAGGTGTGGCTCAATGCATTAATTGTGTCCCAGTGTCTGTTTCTCGCAGCAGCCGCAGAGCAATGGGCAGTGGCTCAAGTAAAGCCCTCAGTCAGCTGCTAAAGAGTGCATGGTCAAGGAACACTTCTATCAATGATCTCCAAAGCTATTAGTTTGCAGATGATGGTCTTTATTTACGTTGAATAATGTTTAGTCCGTCAAACTAATTGTCATATACTATGTCAATTATGTAAAAATACTCGTTCTACATCTCTGACAGCACCCATTTGTCTCTCACATCTTAGACTATACCCAATCCTGACTTACATTCCTTGTGTTGTGGGTTGGGTGAAATGTCATTGAAGCTATGGGTGTAACCACTACCTTCTTTTAATGCAGCTGTAAGAAACAGTTAAGTTGCTTTATGAAATAGTAGTGACCTCCACCCCAAACAAAAGCATATGTTACTGTTCAAAACCACAGCACATACATAGTCTGCACAGGCTGAATGGTGTAGGAGAGGGGTTTGACTGACTGTTCTTTTCAGTGGAGCAGGATGCGTATGCATGTCTGTGTGTGTGTGAGTGGAAGAGGGAAAGAAAAGCCCCACAAGCATAAATACAGTGAAATGAGATAGATCCTGAACAAAATACAAATACTGTGGCCATCGCAAAAAATCTGGAAAGGGAGTCTTCAAGCTGAATACGTGGATCTTCCCATGCTCAGGGAAGCGGGACTTCATAAAGTCTTTGTAAATAAATAGGTTTTATCAGAGAGATCTGATCCCATTTGAAATTTCTCTTCCTAAAGAAAAAAAACCTCACAAGACTCTGAACTTCAATTAAGTGGTCAGGTCAAAAGGTATGAGACTGAAAATCCCTGCTGACCTGAAATAAGGAGAACTGCACAAGATGTAAGCCAGGATGGAATTTGCCTCCCATGTTCAATATTCATTTCTCCCCGCCTCTAATATGAATACATAAACATACAGAGAAAAAAAAGAAAGGGATAAGGAGGGAGGAGAAAGGGAGGGTGGAGAGAGAGCATATAAACCTTATCTTTTCTCATATGTGCTCAATACAAAAATATAATTTAATAATGTTTATTTCTTGACATAGGCATTAGATTTTTTCTTTTTTTTTTTTCTTCAAATGAAATAAAAGTGATAAACAATAATTCAAGGTTTTTGATTTGACATAGGTTATATAGTTCTGGCTGTACGGATTCTTGTGCTATTCATAAGCCAGTTTAGCTTTGCACTTGTGTTGCAGAAGGATTGAATTATAGCCTTGCAGTAGATTAGGTTTCCTGTATTATTCTATTTATATATATCTGGTTGCTCTATTATGCATTTTCTTCATACTGTCTTATAAACTGATTGGGACATATCTCCTTTTCTATTGTGTGTGTAAGTGCCCGCCGCAGTATGGATTTAAAAGCAAAATTAAATACCCAGTATCCCAGGCTTAACAAATCATTGGTGCTCTGTTGCTGCATTGTAGTTCTGCCTGCAGTTCTACCTACCTACATTCAGCTTATACAGAAAATGCAATTAAAGACATGGATTGTTGAGAAATGGGAATTATTTTCCACGAAACATAATGACTAAACTTTGCCCATTTCTGGCCCTGTATGCCATCCTTCAGCTTTGCTGAAAAGTGAGCTTTTGATGGCGCTCTTATGTTCTTAATACAATATGCTGTGTAATATCTAAGTATGTTCTCAGCTCAGTTGGCATCTTTGCATTTGGGCTCTGTGCCTTTGTGTCCTGAAATTATAGAGGTATAATCCTTGCATTTGTTCTGTGACTTGAAACAACTAACATGCTATTATTTTCTGTGAGAGACCTAATAGTGAGGGAAAATATTAAGTATTTAACTAAGCAATAAAATGTTCTTCAAGTGCTAATGCATCTTAGCATAAAGCAGATTCTAGTATCGCTCTTTTCTTACACTGTGTTTGTTGAATTTGGTATTCATGAAAGTAGGACTCACAAAATGGACTAAATCCAAGTGCAGTGTGGGCAGGTGCTATGCAAGCTTTCCCTCCCAGCTTCTTCCAGTCTCCCTTCATCTCAGTTTGTTGCTGTTTTCACACTGTATCTCCTTAGGGCAGAAATGGTGTGTCTTTATTGTGTGGACAAACATTTTCTTAGTTCTGAGATTAAACCTCCACATTTTTCTCCCTGTGCAGGGTCTGAACTGGGGTTTTTACAGGTGAGAAGCTGGTGCTCTGATACTGCTTCCTGTCCGGTGTGAACTGAGGGTGAAGAAGTAAAGCATCAGACCTGGTTGCCTGGTTTTCTCTCCTCTGCACCCGGACAACACACATAGTATGCAGTGAAAGCCCATTTCTAAAAATCTGGTGAAAGACATTTGTTTAATAGAGATAGCATTCAAACAAAGGTCTAAGTGGAATACAGCCTAATTCTTAGGCAATTTTGTGGTCCTCAGTTAAGTGAGGATCACCTTTTACGGTCACCTAACTGTAAACTAAATATGAATTCCATGGTCTGTGAATTCATTTACCCCAACTGTGTTCCTCCAAAGAGCCTTTAAAACTAATTTGGCATGTTTTGTATGTATTTATAATAAAAATGTAAATGAAAAAATCAACACCCGGTAGCTTTACCTCATAATGCTTCACTTGGAGCATACAGGCAGAGAGTAAACATTGGAAAAAAAAGAGTATTAGTAGCTCTAGGAAGCATAGAGTGTTTAATATCCAGATTAAATATTGGTGGAGCTTGAGCTCCTTTTCTGTCAGTCTATCACCTGCTGTTGTAAAAGACTCCTGTCACATATCTCCTGACCAATTATGTCTGCAGTAGCTTGGGAAGAATCCTCTATCCGGCTGCTCACAGTGCTATGGGCTATGAACAGGAGACTGCCCTGAATTATTCTCAGGGTAAACCCTTTATGGGTTTTAGAAACAATTAACTTATCTATTTTCTACTAGTCCGAAAGCTTTATGGGTAGCACAAATGTAAATTTATTTTAACCTCAAATCCAATGTATAATTTTTGAGGAACTGGAAGTAGGGAACCAGTGTGATTGGAAGATACATTTCAATTAATTCTTCCTCCGACGCTTTATCTTCTCAGCATCAGAACCTTTTATAGTGCTAAAATTAACAATTATGCAGCTGATGGCTGGCTGAAACCACAAGGGGATCTGGAAAGGGCCTCAGATAACACAACATGTATAAATCATTCAGGAGAACAATTCATGAAAGAAAAGTTATCTGTGTTTTGGATGACATTGGAAGAACTAAATAGGAGTCAATTTGAGGAAGGGACATTTTCCTCCATTGTCCAGCCTGGCTTTTTTTTTTTTTTTTTTTTTTTAATTGTGTTGTAATATACATTTTCAAAATTAATTAACCATTAACAGCAAGATAAATGTTTCTTCTTGTGTTAGGGAAATGCTGGCCTCGGTGGTGAAAGATTATTTCACATGAGCAGCTCTCTTCAAGAAAGCTGTTGCCAGATAAGGTGGCGACTGTACTTTGAAGAGGAACAATGAGAAGTGACAGACAAGCCCGTGTTTACCAAACTGAATAGAGGACTTGCAGGTTTCCACTCACTGCTCGGTTACCTAAGCCCAGGGAATCAAGGCTGGAGTGTTGTTTCACCAGCCTGGATCAGTAACAAAGTGGTAACTACTTCAGAATATAATAACATGCCGTGAAATCTTACTCCAGGCACTAATGAATAACTTTTTTTTTTTAATTTCATTTTTTATGAAATGTTTAAAAAATACGTTGTTGGAAGTGTTCTTGTGTTCATGCATTTGGCAGCTGCGGAGTATTTTTGTCCCATGCCTTTTTTTCACCGTTCAGACTTTTGATTGCAGGTTGGGGTGTGAATGCAGCACGACTCGAATGTGAAATCCTTCTACTTCAACCAGGCCAGAAATGTAGAAACAGGAAGCAGATGTTCTTGTTCTGCAACTTAGGGAAGATCTAAATTTGGCAGCCATGCTGTATGCAAAATGGCATGGGACTCGTGTGTATGTGGTGCTCCAAACCACAGCCCCAAAAGAAGCTAACTCCTGGAGTGTTGTGCCAACCCACCTCATCCAGAGAAGGCTACTGGAAATCGGAATCTTTTCCCATTTTTTTCTCTATTGCTGCAGGGATGGCAGAGTTGGTACCTCAAGTGTAGGGTAGGACAAGCTGCCCCCACCACATTGCTTGTGACCTTTGGTAAAGTGCTCAATTTTTATTACATTCGTGCTGTGCAAACATACAGTAGTCCCAAACCCAAATACTTATGGAGCTGAAGTTTAGAACAATATTGCTGTCTGCTTACAGCATCTGCAGTTTCTTTGCAGATGTGAACAGTGCACATCAACACTGCCAGGTGAGCGTCTGAACAAGTTCTTTTTTAAGAACAGAACACGCAGGCTTTCTGTGTGTAGTGGGATTGTTTCTTCATTCTGTCACAGATATATCAAGCCATTTAGGTTAGAGAACAACATTTTAACAGCATTTGTGATGTGCATGAATGCACACACACATGCAGACTGTATTTATACATGTAAAGACTATATAAAAAGGGCTGCTGGATACACTGTTTTAACATACATTACTTATACTAAATTAGGAGTGTAAGTTTTCACTCTGTGCATCATCAGCTCCTATTTACTAAATTTTTTTATAATGCATGTGATTTTCATTTTTCTCATCTGCAGTTATTTTTACACGTGAGCTCTTTACATCTTCAGATTCTAGCAGCAATATTAATTGGACTAGGGTACCTAACAGATTTCTAATTTATATTACACAGAAGTTCATATCCATGAATGTATTTTGCTAGAACATATAACTATTTTGCATATGTTTTTTCACTCAAATCCAAACCTATCAAATATGAAACGTATAGAATATAGGTGCAGAATATATTTGGTTCAAATCACAGGTTTTCATTAACTGACAGAAAAATATTTGTAATATATGGGGGGAGAATCCATGTAGTGACTGCAAAGGATATTTTCTCTTAATGACAGTCAGTAGGTTAGACTAGTCTGGAAGCACTACAGAAGTAATGCAGACATTAGTTATCTATGATATCCAGGACATCTTTAGAAAGGTCTTGGAAGATGTACCTTATCAGTTGTACTTAGTAATGATACATTAATAGTGCCCAACAAGGCACAGTCACGTGCGTGCAAGATTTGCCTCCTGATGGTCTGCAAAAGTGGCAGGCTGAGATTCTTGGTTGTGCCAGCCAGGAAGGGGACTGGGAAGGGAAGGGGATAGTTTTGAGAGGGTAAAAATTGCTTCCCAGGTCTGAGTTGTGTCCCTTGACTGCCAGATCAAGATGGAACAGCCCAGAGGATGCTCTTTTTTATACAATTTAGCTTCACCGACTGGGACCAATGATTGAGCCTAGCCAGGGTGAAAGCTCTGGTTCTGTTCAGCTCCATAGGCTACCTGTGCCACAAAGAGTGTGTGGTCAGGGACCAGCTCACCAAACCTTACCCCAACTAAAAATTTCTTCTGTGCTTGGGGAAGTTTTTGACTGTCTGATTTGTTTTGCTCTGTTCAGGATATCTGGCTCAAATTTTTTTTTTTCTTTAAAAGCTTCACAAAGCTGAGTCCTGAAAGAGCATTTCTTGGTTTTGATTTATGTAATCAACTTTCATAGGTGTTGAAATTAGATTTGCCTTTTTTTTTTTTTTTTTTTTTTTGGCTCTGCAGTACTCAGTCCTGGAAAAGTCAACATTAATCCTTGACCATGTAGAGACAAAGTGTCGTTTGAAAGGTCCCTACCAGAGGAATTCTTGCTGGGGCATTTGAACCAGCAACATCCCTTCCAATCCTGCCCTTGTCCTCTGCTAGGAGTTACCGCATATGGAGCAGGGACGGCTGAAGTGACCACACGTCAGCTTATCACCTCTCGTGGTTTCAAGACTGATGTTTTAATGTAAGCTCTAACCAATAGATGTTCATCCTGCTATGTCAAGCTGAACCTGGGTTGCTTTCAGTGTCCATTCCATAAATGGAAACCACAAACAGAGGTACAGACAAACTGCTGGCACCATGGCTAAATACCAGACAAGCCATCCATCAGAGCCCTAAGGTCTCCTGAAATGCAATTCTTGCTCTAAGACTGTCCTCTCTTCAGAAAGAAACACTGCTTAGATTTTCAGTTTAGTCTCACTCTAAACTGTGATGATAAAGTGTATTCATTTAGTTCTGCAAGGAGAGATTAATAAACACAGGCAAAAATCCAACTGCAACTTAATTTCACCAAACAAGCACATTTAAGTCAGCTGATGTTCTTTACAATACTACAGCTTTTTTTCAGCAAGTCTTTTTCAATTAAAAAAACAAAACACATTTGTTAAAATTACTGTTTCATTTAGCATTCTCTAAAAAGATATTTTCGAATCTGTATTCTAATTATGTCCTTAATGTAAATAAAACCTGAAAACTGCACCAACCATTTTGCTGTGAGTCAAATTAACTTTTCTCTACATTTTTCAGAGCTGCCAGCGCAATCAAAAATTAGTTATTCTCACAGTTCATATTTAGTGTACCTACCCACATAGTCTGAAACCTTGAAAATAACTGGCGCTTTAAAAGAAGTCTCAGAAAAACTTTACCCTTACATAACCTCAAATAATAAAGACAAGAGAGACAGAAGAAGTTGGGAGAGCAATGACAGGGTGTGATAGGAGAAAAGGGGACATTGAAGTAAACGTCTCCTTGTGGGATAGTAATACCTCCAGTGTTGCTGAAGTCACAGAGTATTTTACAGGTAACCCACAGCTTACAGACATGATTAGTTACTGTTAAGCATTTGTAGGGCTCTTGGAAAACACAAAATGCTGAGTATTGCTCTTTGGGATAATGACGGTTGCATGGAGCTTCACCAGGCTGGATGGTTGCTTTGCGTGACAGCACAGAAAGAAAGAGCTGTGTCCTCTACAGTTGAACCGAACATCCTAGAGTGCAGTGCTGGCTGACTTGGTGCTTGTGAGCCATATTCCAGGAACGACTCCAGAATGTAGAATGGGAGTCAGGTAAAATTTAGGCTTTAAGTCCAAAATTGCTGCTGTGAAAAGCTCTGCTAAGCTAATGTTCACAACAGGCTCAGGCTAGCCCATGTACTTCACTGACTCTCCAAGTGCTCGATGTTGGGAAAAAAGGTCACACAAGCCCCTTGCAAAACGCAGTGGTAGCTGCTGCTCTGAGTAGACCTCCTTGCTTATAAGTATGTAACTGCTGCTTGTTAGTTTTGCTGCTGGGGACATTGAAACCCTTGCTTACATTCCTTTGTCTCCCCTTAGGCAGGATCTAGGAGGGTGGGCAAAAAGGTGGAAGCGTCCTGTTGGCAGAGAGCTTTGATGCTGTGCGGGGAAGAATCCAGGATTTGCAGGGCTGGAAAGGGCAAAGAGCTGTACATACCACTGTGCAAGTTAGTGGTCAGGACCTGAACTTGGCACTGGTAGGGAGAAAAAAGTGATTTTAGTCCTTGGATGTTCCCATGTCATGTATTTTATCCAACTTATGTTTAATGTACAGTGCATAAATGCTCATTGATAGGAACAAAAGCCAAGGATCTCCCCCCCCATCAATCCGTCCCTCACAAGGCTCATAGCCATGAAGACGCAGATTGATTCTGTATTCAGGGTTTCTCTACATGAGTCTTGTAATATTCTTGGTGCCGGTTGTTTTCTACACAGGAGAAGGAAGGTGTGAAACTAGCCAACAGTTTTTGCAAACTAGCAGAATAAACCGTGTCTGTAGCAGGTATCTTTAGAAAGCAGAATACATATCCAGAGCACTCAGAGCGAGAGCTGTTAGTCTTCTTGCTAGTATTCCCACCCACTCCCATGACTCTTGTA
>NW_010133512.1:0-16367 GCF_000699245.1 Pterocles gutturalis | reverse complement strand
TCCTGCTGGAAAGTGGCCCAGCTTCAAAAGGAAGGATTGCATTTAAATAACATGGGGCATGTTACTCTAAATAGCATCTGAGTCGAACACAGTATGCGTTATTGGGTAACTTAACTTTCTACATGTATTTTCTTTTTGAATATCGTCCACGAAGAGATGGTGAAATCCAATTTGATCAATTAAAAAAATTTTTTTCCAGTGTTTTCAAATATCTGCCCCAAATCGGGAGACTCTCAAAGACACTTCCTAAAAACAGGTTTGATTTTGATGAGTTGGCATTTTCCAACAAAAGCAAGAAAAATCCTGACCATTTCTAATTCCCTATCAAATGGGGAGAATATTTCCTTTTTTTACACATGTGTGAGGTTCTGTCTGACTGGATGACATTGCAGTGGGCACAGACTGCCCCTGTCTCTGCCTTGTCATGCAGGATTTGCCACACAGCAGTTGGGTCACTAACCTGATGGAGGAAACAGGGAAACCATAGCTGTGTATTAGTTGCACAGTGTTTTAGCTGTCAAAACCTACAAGAAGAAAAAGTGTTTACACAATGTCTTATTAAGGAAAGTAGTGTTATAAATCATCCCATAAAGAGAAGAAAACCCTTCTAATTGCATGCTTTATCTTCAAAAGTGATGAATTTCAGAACAATCTGCATATCAGGCACCTTGTCTGTATTTTAGTGCTAAAAGGCTTCTCTTGACATATATCCAGCTTCTGTTACCTCTCTTTGACACATCACATAGTTATTTTCTTTTTAATCTCTGAAGAGCAGAAGTATTGTGAGCTCTTTGCTGGTGCCAGTATGGATAGAAGCCATCCCTAAAGAGACGTATATTGCAATTGGCAAGATATAAATCACATACAGTATAAATATAGAGGTGTTTGTGTGTCAGGATGTTGGCAAGTGGTTTGTGGGAAAAACTACTCCGTTGGATGCTGAAAGCATCTTTCAGATCTGCCGTTTATGACTCCTCTTTTCTTGCTGTTTTTGTGCCAATCTTCAAATTGTCATTAGACGTATATGAGATCGCCTGTCCAGATGTTGTGCAGAAGTGCCTTGAGAGAGAAAGGGAAGCTCTTGCAATGTTCCTAGTGAGAATGACGCTGTTAGAAATTTGTTTCAGGGTTGGTTTGTTTTTATTTTTTTACAATTACTCTCTTCATTCACTAATATGAGCACTTGTTTATTTGTACAGGAGCTTTGTCCTCTACCAACACTGTGGCTTGAAACTGGATTGCTGTCTCTTTGAAGGATAGTAGTCATCCCTTTCCAAACCTCAGTTCCAGACTGCTCCTTGGCTTACTGCTTGTCACTTCCTTTCTCCCTGTTTCTTCAGATTTTTACTTTGATTAGCTTCCTCCAAGCCAGCTGCAAGTTCACAGATCTCATAAGGTGGCTGCTTTGCCTTAAACCCTATGGCACGAGGACTGTTCCTGCTGTGCAATTCACACTGGTCCTATGGAAAACTCCAGACAGCTCAGCTTCTTCAAGAAACCTTCATTCTCCTTACCTGAGAGTGCAGTCAACAGAGGCATCCAGCAGGCATGGCAGACTGGGCAGTCACTTGTGCAGAAGGACGTGGGAAATGGGACCTGAAAGGGTGCTCTGCAGTAGTGCTCTGTAGTAGACATGGTCCCCAGCACCTACTGGAACAGCCACCCCAGCACATCAGAGGCCTCAAAACAGATGGAGCTCCCAAGGGAGGACACAGCTGTCTGGTTCTGAGGCTACCGGAGTGCCTGGGTCCCCTCGCTGAGGCTGGGGCAGGGGAGGTGGGCTCCCTGCCTGCCCTGGGGAGGTGGGCACTGGTGGAGGGTCTGTGTTGCCAAGGGAAGGAGCTGCAGGAGATCAGCAGTCTCAGAGATGAAGAAAGCAAGAAGCTCTCACTCTTTATGGAAAATCAGCATGATGGGGTGCCTCTCGCAAGCGACTGTACAGCATGGGGAGCATACAGGGAGAATGAGAGGTCTGGTGTGAGAGGCTGCAGGGCTGTGACCTCGTTGGAGTCACAGAGAGACATGGTGGGGTGACTCACATGACTGGAGAGGTGCAATGGACAGATGTGGGCTCTTTGGGAAGGACAGGCCAAGAGGGCAAGGAGAGAGGGAGGGAGTTGCCCATTATTTGAGAGAGCAGCAGGAGTGCACTGAGCTTTGCCTGGGGATGGATGGTGAGCCAGCTGGGAGCTTATCAGTTAGGATTAGACGGCAGAGCAAGATGAGCTTTATTGTGGTAGGTGTCAGCTAGAGACCACCTGAACAGGAAGAAGAAGAAGTAGATGAGGTGCCTTCTTCAAACAGCTGGAAAAAGCCCCACATTTCACAGAATGACCAGATGGTTGAGGTGGGAAGTGACCTCTGGAGGTCACCCGGCCCAACCCTCCCACTCAAGTAAAGCCACCTAGAAACAGTTGCCTTTGTAGGGCCTTGTCCTCGAACCACCCTGATATCTGCCATTCAGAGGGACCTTGTCAGGCTGGAGAAATGGGCTGTTGGGAACCTCATGAAGTTCAAGAAAGGGAGGTACAAAGTTCTGCACCTGGAAAGGAACAGGTTCATGCACCAGGGTCACGCTGGAAAGTTGACCAGCTGGAAAGCAGCTTTGTAGAAAAGGACCTAGGTGACCTGGTGGACACTAAGCGGACCATCAACCAGCAATGTGCCCTTGAGGCAAAGAAGGCCACCAGTATCTTACGCAGCATCCTAGAAGGTAAACATCACCAGCAGGTTGAGGGAGGTGATCCTTCCTCTACTCAGCACCGGTGAGATACATCTGGAGTCCTGTGTCCAGTTCTGGACTCTCCAGTACAAGAGAGACATGGACATACTGGAGAGAGTCCGGCAAAGGGCCACAAGCATGATTAAGGGACTGGAGCATCTCTCCTACTAGGAAAGGCTGAGAGAGCTTGGTCTGTTTAGCTTGGAAGAGAAGGCTCAGCAGGATGTCATGAACGTACATAAATACCCGAAGGGAGGGTAGACAGAGCATGGAGCCAGGCCCGGCTCAGTGGTGCCCAGCAAGAGGACAAGAGTCAATGGGCATAAACCGAAACACAGGAAATGCCTTTTAAACATAAGAAAAAATCTTCAGCACTGAGAGGGTTGTCAGACACTGGAACAGATTTCTCGGAGAGGATGACTGTCCAACCTTGGAGATGTTCAAAACCTGAGTGAATAGGCTCCTGGGCAACCTGTTGTAAGTGATCCTCCTTGACCATGGGATTTGGATTAGACAATCTCCAAAGGTGCCTTCCCACCTCAGCCATGCTGTGATTCTCTCATACATCTTCTTGCACTTCTTAGTCATCATTGGAAGAAAGGCTGCCCAGATAGAAAGGTAGAAAGATGAAATGGTACTTTGATCAAGTCTGTGTCCTTGTGGAAAGGAGTGTTTATATATAGTGTCGATTTTATGTACATTATCTTGATGAATCAACAGGAATTTGAAATAAATGAAGGAGATACGCTGGGGAAGCAAGGGTTGCCAGTAACTTTGATTCAGTAGTTAAATATCCAGGCAACATAGATTGTACCAGCAAATCAGTAGTGGTTCCCCATTCATGAAATAACTTCCTTTTTTTTTAAAAAAGAATTTTTTTTTAAAGGTAGTATTTTGTGACTAGATCTTCATTACACATAGAGTCAATGGACCCATAGCCCAGGATTCCAGTCACAGGTATCTGGAACTCCCCAAGTATGGAAGCGAAGGCCTCTGTGAGCTTTGGGAAGGAAAGAACTATGGACATGGCAGGCTGGAGTCCAGCTGCCAGCCACTGCTGGGATCTGATATCTTGCAGATCCATAAGCAGTACCATAAGGACTAGTTCAGCGTGAGGAAAAGCTCAAGGATTAGGGAGAATCAGGGAGTTTGAGTGTGTGGGACTCTTGATGCAAGAGACTGTCTGGCCATATATATCTAAAATAATCATAGTAAGAGTAAAACAAAAAGACTGTTGGAGGCTTTCTTGACATGTGTTATCTCAGACGAAATTCATGAGAGGATTGGTTTATTCTGAAGCCACATCATATGCAATAATTTACAGTGGTAAAGTATTGAATAAACACTACACTGTCACCTTTTTTATTATTTAAGTGTCTCAAACAAGACCAAAACCATTTAGAATTCCCGTGAATGAATTCTCTGTTAGTTATCAGACCTGGATATGAACCAGTAACTTAGATCTGCAAAGCATGCACATAGTTATACCACTTTCTCCACTTTAACTTGCTTTATTATGATAACTTTAACCAGCTGTGGTATGAAAACTATTTCTATGCTGCATTTATAGTCTGTTCTAAAATCAGGTCTAAAAACTAATGACCTGTGCCATCTCTAGAGAATAACTGTTAATTTAATATATGCCTTTTAATATTTTATCTATTGTCCTCAAAAAGTCAATAACAACTCTTGTGTATGTTTCCACATTATTTGAAGTTTATTACCTATTCCTTAAGAATCAAAGTACAGTACTATCTCGCAGAACTAAGTTGTCATGACAAAAATTGATATCAGTCTAAGTTACCTATGCAAAAAAATTATAGAAACCAACACCTTTACAAGATATGAAACAGGATACAGTAAGAAAGCAGTTCCATTTCCATTAAAAAGAAAAGCTCTGTTAATAAGCTGCTGACATCGTGATGTAATTTGATATAACAATTTTAGTGTTAATGGTGTCTTGCTATCATGAAGGATTTTGCAAATGTTGAAGTTATCAGTGTCCCCATATACGCCTTAGCTCAGCAAAGCAGTTAACCATGTGCTTAAGTCTCATTCAGTAATCTCTTTTTCTAACCATAAATCCTGCTTCATTGACTTCTGCACTTTTTATAGCTTGCTGAGGGAAATTCATGCTACCTGTTTGGCAACATAACAGTAGCATGACAGACTAGTGCATGCCTGCACTTTGTTTAGGATTTTATTAGAGAATAATCTTGGAAATGGAAGGAAAATGCATGAACAGAGGTAATCACTTCATTCTTCTTGTTTCACTTAATGTAAAAACTTTTAACTCACAAATGGCGTTTTGCTAGTTAGAGTGTCTATTGAGATATTGGTACTAATTCTTCAATTGTGTTAATTATTTTATTTACCAAGCCTGCAGAAGGCAGAAAGCTACACGAACCCTGATAAAACCCTTATGGACTGAAAGGCAGGTGCAAGAAAAGGTGGATGTGCTAAAAATTTCAAAGTTAGGGGATAAACAGAGTGAATAAGAAAAAAACAAGCTGCTTTGGTGAGGACAGTTGTTTAGGTTTTCTTCTGTGCTTTTTTGTGTATTAACCAGCTCAGTAGCTGTACGTTTTTGCATGTTTGTACCTTTTGCACATTGATGTCAGCTATTTTTGTATGTCAACCGCGTGTAAGTAGATAAAGCAATTTTTTTTTTTCTTACATAAAGGCTATGCATTCTTGTGTACTTTACACATCAAAATGATTTATGGCACTATGGATCAACTGGTGCTGTAAATGGGAGATGCAGATTCTGGCTCCAAGTCTCTTACAAGTTCTGATACCATACAGGCCTGGGCGATTTAGAGATGTTCAAAACTGCTGGGGGATGCCCTGAGCAACTCGATCTAGCTTTGAAGCTACCCATGGTTTGAGCACGGTGTTGGACTAGATGACTTTGTAACTTTTTATGATAATTTAATATAAAGCAGAAGAAATAGAGGGTGAATCGGCTTCTCCAATAAGACACCACTGGTTATTTTATTATATTCAACACAATAATGCTTATTATTAAGTCAACAGATGTACACCAATGCGACAAAAGAAATGTAATGAAGAGAGAAAAATAAATGTCTTTATGAAGGTGTTAATGCTATCATTTAAGGAGGAAAAGCCTTGTAAGCAGTGCTGAGAAAATCCTGCTAGACAAGATCAGCTGAGACATGGAATTTCATTTTTATAAGAAATGCTGACAGCTGAGAATTCGTTATTGTTTCAATTCAGGGTGAAATCATGTGTTTCTGATACGCTGCACAAACATCAGTTTAAAAAAAGACTGAATTTCAGCAGTACTTAATTTCATAATTCTGTCATTGCATTTCAGATTTCATTCTCTGTTTTCAAAGAGAGAATACATGGAGAGTATATATTATTACTAGATTACTTGTGAAAGCAGTAACAGTGTACAGTATACAAGATTTGTCAGCAGCAAAAATTTCTGAACTTGAGGGAAGTGAAGTCTTCAGGGCTGTGTACCTTCTCATAGCAATGCTGATCAAAACTGACATTACGAAAAACATTTAGATGTTAGCTAAAACTGCATTTTCTATTATTTTTCCTGAAAAGCATTTCATAACTATAGAATAGATTTATTCCAGGGAGCTGGCAAAAAAAAGGTCTGCTTTTAGGGGGGAAAAAAAAGCTGTGGTCAAAGGGAGGCTCCAGTCCACAACCAGCTGTGGGTTCCTCCTGGAGCTGGTGGAGGCAGGGGGGAGAGGTGATGGGACTCATGCTGTCAAGCTGTCTCCTGAAAAGCAGATGCCCAGCAGAGCAGGGCTGATTCTTGTGAGACTGTGTGCAGTGCCCCTTTTCCTTTGCGTTACAGTCCAGGGGTTGGATCACTCGCCTGTAACACAGGAGAGCTGAGTTGCACATCCGCTGTGCCCAGACTCGCTTCAAGAGCAAGTGCTTTCAGTATCAAAAGACAACGCACAGGGCAGCAGCTGGCAGCAGCACCGTTATTACCATCAAGGATGCTGTGTGCAAACTAGACTGGGACTAATTTTGGGGGCTTCACTTAGGGTACACGTTGACAGTCACTGTGAGACTAGGAAGAAAGTAACCTTGGTGAAGATGGAAAAGGAGAAGGAAGGTAATGGTAAAGTCCAAACTGGCACTACTCAAGAGACAAAAAGGGCCATTAAGAATTTTGAAGAAATGTTTAAAAAAATTAATGAAATACAGTAAAGCAGCCAGAGATGCAACTGTGACAAAGCTATAGCTTGTGACATTTAGCAATCTCTGAGCATTCAAAACTAATCTAGAAGTAGAATGAGAGAAGAAAGTATACAACCAGAAATAATTCCATCTAAATGGATGTGTTAAAGAAAATGAAAGGAAGATCCCTAAGGAGTCCATGAGAATTTTTCTGTTGAGAGAGCTGCAGCAGGAAGATTTGAAAGAGCTGAGCCTTTCCGTAAAAGAAATGTAACAGAGAGAAGGCGTTGTCTCTCGTGAAAAACCATTTGTGTGCTCTGCAGCAAGTTCTCTGAAGGTGCAAAGATCCTAAACTCAGGCAGCTGATCCAGACAGTGTTAAAAGATAAAGAAATCAGCAGTCTTGCTTAGGTTTGCTATAGGAGAAGCATTCCGAGCAATGGCTAAGGCAAAGGATCTGACAGAGGTCTGTTTTACTCAATAGATTAATTTTGGTTTGGTCAACATCACACAATGTGAATTGCTGGAGAACTTTACAACCAGCTTCAACTAGCTCCTGTTGTACCCTCCTGGAGATATGGTTCCCTCATCTTCCTTTCCCAAATAAGCATGAGGTCATGAGAAATTAGCAACGAACATCAGAATCCAAAATACTTATGACAAATCTGTCAATTAGATGGTAATGTGAGTCTCTGCGACACTTTTGCAAGAAGCTTTCCTTGTTTTACTGGATAGTGGAAAGTCCATTTTCCCCAACTTTTCGTGTTTAGGATCCAGAAATCTCAGGATGATGCAGCTATTTCCAGTTTTGGACTTCTTTGGGCAAAAAGGGCAGTTCAGCACCCCGTGATGTCTCTGCCTTCCATCAACACTGAGATACCTGTTTTGTCCTCAGGGCTCAACATGTGCTTGGGAATAAATAATTGCACTGTCATTCTCATGAGGGAGTGCTAAGAGCTGTCAGAACCATGAACTTGACTGACTTTCTTTTGCTTCATATTTCTCCTTTTATATCCACAGTCAGATGTGTACCCTGCATGGTTGCTTTCTAACCATGCCCACACTTCTTGTTTTAAGTTTTCTGCTGACTTCAGGTGTTCCCAGAAGACAGCCTTGGCTTTTCTTGGTGCTATGCTGGTGCCTAACAGTCCACAATGAAGATCAGAGTATGATTCCATAATCTCATTTATTTAATGATATGTGCTAGGTTTGGGATAGGTGGGACTAGCAGTTTCATGTCTAAACCCAAACTTCCCTGGAAATTCCTTGTACTCATGACTGATAAGCTTTCACAGTTCTTAAAGATCTTTACAAAATTGATAATGAGGGCTGGGACTGTGTTACTGGTCCTAATTAATGAATGTAACTAACATATTAATTCATTAGCTGTCAACTAAACTCTAAACATTCTGGGGTTTCCTGTGTAAATATTTAACTTGTCAAGCACAAAATCTAACGTGGATTTTCCTTTCCCGTCTTTTTATCAGATGCCATCAAGATTGTGGCATAACCATCAAATATCTCCTCATTTATATTTAATTTGTAAATGATACACTTGTACCTGGAAAAATAGTTTCTCTGTTCTTAGAGACGGAGGTGGGAAAGCTGACAGGTCCCTTTTGGCAGTGGCAAAAAGTGGTTCATGGTAATTTAGGCTAACCTTGGCCTCCCATAAATAAAAACGTGAAACTTTTTAACACCCACACACTAAGTCTGATGCTCCTCCTGCTCTTCTTGACTATATTAACACTCCGCTTGTTAGCAAGTGGGATGCGTAAACCCCAGTCTTGGTTATGATGGTGTTGGAGATCTGTGCCCAGAGCTTCTTGAAAGTATCTGGAGACCACTTAGTTTGAGCTCACCCTCAGAAGTCTTTACTCCAGGACATGGATTTATTTAACTCTTTGCTTTCTCTTTACTACTATTTGTATCCTATGCCCCTTGCCCATCTTTGCACACTATTGCTCTTTAGGGTGCCAGTCACACACCCTCACCATGTATGTGTTCCCTTCACAGTCTGGTCCTTGCGTCCCTCTCTCTGCTGTCAGAGGAGACGTGACAGCCTGTGTCATACTCTGCAGGACACTGTGCTGGACGCTGGCTGGCTGCAATAGGTAATTTCCCTTCCACAGAGTTTGTCTTTTGCTTAAGTTTAGCACAGAAGTACTGATTTTTCCCAAAGCTTCTCAGAGCATCAGAGCATCAGAGCTTTGCTCTGTCATGGGGTTTTTTTTGGGTTTTTTTTTGTTTTTTTGGTTTTTTTTACACCAGGACCTCCAATGGGTCACTTTCAGGGGTTTATCTACTAGGAAAAAAGTTGTATTTTCTAGTGGAAATGCACAGGGTGCTTCACACAGTCTGAGAAAACAGTGTTTCCCAAGGGGGTATTGAACATGCTCAGACAAGTGCTCTGTTTTCCTAAGGACACCTGCCAGAACCTTGCTGACGTATCAAGTGTTGAAAAATGTTTGGCATCAGTCATCTCTCACAGAATTTCTCCTCTTGTTGACAGTAGGAAACAGCCATGTTATGCATATTTCTTTAATTCTCTTGGCTCCCTACATAGCAAAGTGTCTCATATATTTTCTTCTATAATCACTGATTCCCAAAGAGAACAGAAGATCCAGCTCTTTTTTTGGTCTGGGTTTTAAGGGAAAGGGAACTTCAGACCAGGAACTGAACAAAGGTAGAAGAAGGGCCTTTTTCATCTTGTCCTCTGATGGGAACTTCCTTGTCTGCTGGCAAATACTTTCCATGAAATGTTGGTTGTCTTTGTCCCTTGTCCCACTAATTATGTCATGCCAGTGCCTTCATGGTCAGACTAAGGACATAATGTCTTTTTTTCAGTTTAGTATTGGGTACATTTCCTTGGGTGTTAATATGATTTCTATCTCTTCCACTCTGTCCTGTATTAACAGTTTATTTCACATTTACTTTAATGAGAAGGAGTTCACCAGTGTAAATTCACATTTACCTTCTGGTGACCATAGAGCAAAAACTTTTAGCACCACTGTTTTGCATGTAAATATCCATCTCTGCCTTCAGAGTCTCGTATTTTCCTTTGCATTGCATAGGAGACAAATCCTCTGGTAAGGGAAAAGCTCTTTTTTATTTGTTAGGGAGTGAATAGACGGAGCTCAACATTTCTTTATGCAAATTTTCTCTCAGGTACAGTTTTTGCTTTCTGACTATTTATGCTTCAACATGATTCTCTGGCCAATTGCTTCCTGTAGTAGTCAGACTACCTTCTGCCAATCAAAACATTATGCAGAGCTATCAGGCATTATTATCAACACCTATCCTGCAGTAGTTCTTTTGTCTGTGATGAGTAATGTAACAACTCAACACTCTGAAACCTAAAGCTAATATTGTGAACTACTCCAAGGAGACAAATTGCATATATCTTAAACTTTCGACAATCATCTGGTAGTTTGAGGACACTATTACATCGTGGGTTTTCAGAAAAAAAAAAAAAAAACTAAACCAAAAAAACCAATCAAAAGTTCTGTTCCTGATGCAGCCAAGGATCCCTTGCTTTCCGTCTGCTGGAGCTGAGCATCAGTGGCTTGTGGTACCCTCCTAGGACCAGGAGCACAGCACAAGCTGGTGTATTGGTGCTCCCTCATCAGAAGTCTTTAGCCTGCTTTGAAGGTCATTGATTCAAAACGAAACCTTCTGCATTCATTCAACTTGCAGCTGATGAGCCAGTCCATTCTTTAACCTGCTTAGCATCTGATTCCTGACACTTGACCAGTATCACAAGTTTTTGTGAACTTATAAAATGTTACCACTTTGCTGAACAAGATTCTCTCTCTCTTATCACAAGGACCTACTGTATTTGTCAGTGACTTTTGGCTTTCACCATCTTCCTCTCTCAGTGGTGTAACTAAATCGCTTGCCTACACTGAGCAGTGTGAGAGTCACTTATCTGCTTCACTGGCTAAAGGCTGCATAAGCAATCCAACATCCATTCTTCTAAGTAACCCTAGTGATCAGTTGAGAATAATCTAATTGTCAAATGTGATATTTCCTTGGTGGCTCCCTCCTTAAATTCTCCTTAACACTGACTTTAGAAATGTATGAGGGGCCAGTACAGCTCTGACTGGTATCAGCTACCAATTAAAACAACTTCCCAATGAAAAATGCCTTGAGATGTCTCCTACTTTTTGTTTTGTGGATCTTAGACCTGATACTATATAAAGTTACTACCTGAGCCATAGGGCTCAGAGGTGGATGTAGAGTTTTCTAAATGTGTAAACTGAGAACAGTGGGAACAGTCTGCATGGACAGACTTCGTCTTCATTCCCAGCCTCTACTGTCGGCAGTCTTCGTGTGTTTGATTGTCTCTGTTCCCCCTTCTCAGAACAAATATAATTCTTCCCTTTAACACCTCTCACATCTCCCCTTGGCTAACAGTGATCTCTGTTCCTCATATAAGTCCTCTCTCTGGCTTACGGTAGCTTGTTATTCCTAGTATGGATTTCAGCTGCCACCTTCTATTTGAGGTATTTTCTCTTTACTGACTTGTAAATCTCAGGTAATTCAATACCATATTGACTCCTCTATTTTACCCTTGTCCCCTCTCTCCTCACTGTCACTTCCAAGACTGGATATTGTTTTCATTTTTTTTTAAGAAAGGGTTTATTATGTAGTGGACATCTTTTGAAACTTACTGCTTTCTAACTTACACAGGTTGGGACAGCCTAGATAGATGACAGCTATCCTTGCCTTCTGAGGTGCACAGCATGCTCTTTGGGATCATGGTCTTGCACAGACTCAGCTTAGGTGCGTGCAGGACCATAGGGTGGTTCCAGCCAGGACAGCCCAGCTCTTGGGTCAGAAACCAGAGGGATGGCAGTAGGAGGGTGTTGGTCTGTGTGTAGGCTGACATGATATGGAGTCAGGGAGCATCCAGGAGAAACTCCTAATCCTGGGAGGTGGGAGGTCCTCCTAGGTAAAGCAGAAAAGCTTTACCCATGGAGAGCTGTGTGGTACCTAGGAATGGCATTAGTGAGGGAAATTCAAACTGCTGTGTTGAGTGGCAATGCAGGATAGGGTGGGTCAGGAAGTCCCATGGCATGCTGCAGGCTGCTGGAAGACTGAGGAAGCAGAACGGTCAGGCACAGAACAAGAAAGCAAACGTCTCAGGAAAACGAGCTTCTTCTTTTGGTTTGCCAATTATAAGCCAAGCAAAAAATTAATAGTTGCAAGTATCCTACAAAATGTGGTCTTAACAGGCTAGGAATTCAACAGCTGTACATCCTGGCTGTACAAACATGGAGGTAATGAAGAGGAGCAGAGGGGTGATAGCACTTGCACACATTGTTCTGCCAAGACAACAGCTAGGATATGGGGTTCAATTTTGATATTTTTTCAAAAACCATTAAAAAGATGGAGAAAGTGCTGAAAAAATGCAGTAAGTGATTTCAGAACTGGATTTTTTTCTTTTTTAATCTTATCAGAAAGAAAACTGAAAAGGGATTTGATTAGAGTATATTAATCCCTTTCTTGGGAGAAAACACTGAGCACTGAACTGATCTTGAATTTAGTAGAGAACAAAACTGTGGTTGGAATCTGAAGTGAAGTCAATCTAGGACAGAAGTCAGATATCTTTTTTTATTTCAACAGTGAGTGGGATTAACCATTCAAACTAACTACCATGCAATAGATCTTCTGTCTCCAGCTATTGTCAGATCAAGACCAGATATTCTGCTAGAAGTTATGCGTTAGTCAAATACAAATTATCCTTTCATCAAACAGAAGTTATTTGGCTGCATACAGAATTAATTGAGTGATGAAGTAATAGCTCTAATATACTGCAGATCAAATTTTATGATCTAATAGTCCGTTTTGGCAGTGGAATCTAAATGCATAGTAAATGTCTAAACCTAGGGACCCATGTTTGTAATTTTTAAACAGTTCTTGTGAGAGTATACTTCTTAGGATCAGAGAGTTTGCTGTATTTGATTATGGGGTTCTCCATCATCTCTGAATTTCCATCTCCTATATCAGGTCACATCTGTGCGGGTTCTTCCCTTGCTATCTTTCTCATTAGCTGCACAAGCACATTTCAAATTCCATAAACACTCTATGCTGCAAATGTCATCAGTTCTGTAAACATTATATGTGTTATAGCACTCCATAAATTTTGACCAGTCACTCCCCAGAATATCCCCAGTCCCTTAAGGAAGTTCTTTTTCCCATTGAAAAAGGACTGTCTGCTCACAAGAGCTGGTGCTGAAGTTGGATGACAAGTTTTGGTTCTGTTTGTCAGTGCAAATTCATCTGTATGTATTAATCTCATATTTTAGCACTTATCTAGCCTGCCACACCATGCACTCAGCACAGCTCAACTGAAAGCAGTGGTGACATTAATGATCTTTAAAAAATTCTTAGTAGTTAGCTAAATAAATATATTTAGATGTCCAGTGTCTGAAGACCTCTCATAGAGTAATTCCTAGTTATGTTTTGATTGCTTAAGATTTATGAATTTACAAGATCAGGTAATGTATTGCGAAACTGCAGGGGCTGCTGTCTTCAGTAAAAAAAGCAGGATGAATACTCAAGCCGTGTTCAGGTTGACCAGACACAACCCATAGTTCAAGACTTCTTTCTCCATCCAGGCCTGCACATGAGTAAATCCTGGAGATTATCTCACCCCTAACGACCCCAACAGCAGCCTATTTACAGCTCAGTTATTATGACTATGCCTGCAGGAGGAAACGATGTAATGTGGGTTACTCTCTGCGTACAGTACAGGTATCAGCACTACGGTGATGGGAACCAGAGAATATGTATTTGCAGTATATTATTAAAACTACCATATGAGCCTAATGCAATACATTCACTACAAAGTGGAGAGGTTCACTTGGCAATGATGTCATGAACATTAAACATTTTTAGGTCATGGAGTAGAGGAGGTATTCCTCAGGATAAGTTCATGATGAAGCTGGAAGGTTAACCTACAAACTGGCAGGTAAATTAACATTTCCCTGGAGAATACTAACAGAGATTATCTACTTTGTAATTCGAGAAGTGACTGAAACACATGTGGGTATATCTGAGTCATATTCTTGTGCTCAGCAACTTCACATGAGGCCCAAATTACCCAGTGCCTACTGTCGGGAGACGAGTGGCTGGTGCCATTTTTAGTACCTCAAATTTCTCATTCTTTGAACTTGGGGATCTCTTCATAGACAAAGCATTAAAAGAAACAAAATCATTTAGAAATTCCTTGATATTTCAGTGGTTGACGTCTCAATTTCAGGAGGAAAATGGCTGTGGCACTCTGACAAAGCAGTAACATTGTACAATATGGATCTTTCTGTTAGTGTGTCTAATCTGTCTTATTTTTTCTACAGTTATTTCCACACAGCTGCTTCTTAGTGCAGAGTCATCCGGTAGCCTGTGATTTTCAGGTTTGTGCCCAAGACCCCAGCAGCACTGGCTGGAACTGGGACTCCTCTTGGCAGCCATGAACCGTGTGCCAGGGTTGGCTCTTTTGTTGTCTGTATTTGACTCCTTTTACTTGTAAGTGTGAGGCAGAGGGTTTGAAACTCTTTCTGAGCTCTCACACATGAGAGGCCACTAACCTGAGATCACTGAGCAGGCCAGTATGGGGCTTGGGAGCAGGTCCTCCGTTCCATGACAGTTAGCTTTGCTTTTGTCCCCCTCGATCCCAGATAGCCCAAGAAATGGTAAACACCCATAATGGTGAGAAATCAGGTCTGGAGGCATATGAAGTTTCTTGCTGGGGTCCTACAGTGATTGAACTAATTACTCAGGGGAAATGTTTAAAAATGGATAGAGTGGCAGGTATCCCGATGTTACAGTCCTTCCTCACGGTCAGTTCCTACATGGGGAAATATTTAAATCAAAAGGATATATGTATTAAATGGAAGTCAGCTGGAGGGAAAAACACAACCAGAAATTCAATAAAACCATTTCAAATTGAGTACCTAATGCATTTGTTTTGAGAACAAATTCCCTGTGCAACAAGAAGTAAAATTCAATAGGAAGCTAACATGAGAAAATAATGCAAGCAGAAAATCATAGAATCGTAGAAAATGAATACTTTCTCTTTATATCAAATCAATAAGTATATCGCTGAAGTGCAGAGTCCTCTTAAATAAACACTTTCCAAAATAATTTGGTGCAGTTAAATTATCTGCGGAATATTTTCCTGTTCCAGGGCATTTACCATGGGCTGTCACAAATCCCAGTTCCAAAGAAAGACAGTGGGTGATATTCTTGATCTCTGATGATCAGAGAGCCCGAAGCATCTGAAAAGCAGCCACCAGAATGAAGGACTGCTTAATACCTTTAAATAAGGAGAAGATTGACTTTTAAAAATGAAAGATACCTTATTGAAATTCCTTACTGAGCAAGAAAATAGACTCTTAGCAGAATTTTCTATTTGTTTGGAAGTAAAGCAGAGAACAGCTTTATATTACTAGCAAATAGTGCTATTCTACACAAATATCTTCAACACATAATTAATGACTGGAACCTGGTACGATTTAGTCCTGTTAGAGAATGATGAGAGGCTCTAGTCGAGGCCACGGCGTGCTGCAGGCACCCCTGTGCATACATGTGATAGGGAAAAGCCCTCCTTCTGCAGGGTTTGCCACTTCTCTAGATGAGACGTCAGCAAGGATTGCCAGGGTGTAGGGCCAGACCATATAGCCCACAATCTGGTTATGAAAGATGCTTCAGAGGTGGGAACTAGGTGTCCACAAAAAGCAGACAGGCAGATGGTTGACAGGATCTCATGACAAGTCCTGTGCACAGACTTCAACCTAATCCATGATGTTTCTGCATTGGAAATGTCTTTGGCATTCTCAGAACTCCACAAGTGCTGGCACAGGCTGAAGCCGGGAGAAAGCAAGGCTTATTTTATCATTGTATAGACAGGAAACTGGAGCACACACAAATCGAGGGTGCAATTCACGAGCCTAAATATAAGCATCTGCTGCCATTGTAAACATTTGAAGGTATCCAAAAACATCTGCGTGGGCTGGCAAATGCAGGCAGGGCCTGTGGGAGGCACACAGTCTGCTGGGGCAGAGCGGGAGGTCGGGCAGTATATCAAACCAGGCACCTAAAATGGCTTTATGTTTGGAAACCTGAATTGCTCTCTGAATGATTGTTCATGGACTCAATATCTACTTCAGGGCAGGAATTTGAAAGTAAGTGTTGTGAGAAGTAGTCCATTTGCTTTCATATCTACTCTTCAAAAATACGTATAATTCAAGTAGCCTTTCCCACGTAATGACATGGAGATGTCTGTTCTTTTCTGTCCAACACAGAGCAACATTTCTGAGAAGAATCCTAGGTTCCTCAGATTTTTACTGTAATATAATAAAGGCAATCCATTTCTAGATAGGAATTACTGAAGCTCTACCTATTTGTAAAAGTGTAAACTGTGTACATTGCAAAACCAACCAATCTATCTCCATTTCAGTAAAGCATTTGAC